>NW_021771224.1:1963-14896 GCF_005508785.2 Acyrthosiphon pisum | reverse complement strand
GGTAGGTATTATATAAAACTGTGCAAGTACGTAGATTACACTTTACATGCAATTATTTATTTATTGTACGTAGGTATTATTTAATACCCATTATGTAAAAGTTTAAAATAGTATAATATATACCTACCCCATGAATGAATAATATTCCATAATATGATTAATAATTATTTCATGATATATTATTTTAGGACTTAATATTAGAAAAGTCCTTACTATAGAGTGTTCGATGTTCATAGTATAGTGACCATATAAATTATATTAGGTACCTATTATATTGTACATTACTTTCTCAACATTCTCTGAAGAACATTGATTAAATTTAAACTGTTATTAAAATATGTTAAACCCACCACAAAATCCACTTCAGTTTTATACATTGACCCATCATAATGCAAATAATTCTATTATAACAACAAAGTGGTCTCAATTGAGAAAACAGTAGGTAGGTATAACGACTATCAAATTAATCAATGTCCATTTAAATTTTAATAGATTTTTTCTTTATATTTTGCGATAGGTAGTTTTAATTTTACCGAGTGAAATGAAAATCATTAATAATTAATCTTCACAATGCAACGATCGATGATAATATCTCCATATTATGAAGAAAATACCAAAGCAATATAATATTATATACATTTGCTTAAAAAATAAACCCAATCAAAAAATTGTAAAAACCGTACCTAAATGTTGTCATTAGATTTTAGATGTTATAACTGGTATTTATTTTTAAGCAAAAGTAGGCTGATAATATCCACCAACGCTAACAAGCCTTGAGAAATCCATAAAAAAAAGTGGTTAACTGGATGTTGCTCTGCTGTACAGTAGGTTATAAGTGGGTCAATGTATAATTTATTGTATTAAACTTTAATTCAGTGATATAATATCATTTTATAAGAAAAACGATTTTAAGCGGAGACGGTTTGTCAGTCTGGATTTTTTATATTGTTTTTATTTATTATAGCCTTTAAGTTGAATTGATATTATAAAATTACAAGTTTTATTCGATGCTAAGGTGATAAACAAAACGTTAGAAATTAAAATCTAATTTTTAATGGATTTTTGTAATTTTTCGGTAGTTTAGTCAGCATTAAGACGTAACTATCAAGAAAATCGAAAAATTACCTCTTTAAAGTACCATCTTGATCCAATTTTCTAAAAGATAAGGTACTATAATATGTAGAAATCGAAGCACTGCTTCTGTTAGACATTTTGTAAACATTATATATATAAAAAAAAAAACAATAAAAAAAAAACACCATTGTAAAACCACTAGCTTCTTCGCTCCACCAGAATCTAAAAATCGTTGAATTCGAACACCAAAGTGTTTGTTACAATTTGCAAAAAATTGTTGATGAATTTAAATATTAAACTGTCGGAGAAAATACGATGGCCTGCAGCTTGTCTTCATTGTCACTCGTTACGATGTCGTGTCATTGACGCGGTGAAGTTATATCATATTTTAATAATATCTATATCAAATATTATACAGCTAGGTGACTTCACCACCACGGGAGATCGCCACTGTTATAATGTTATGGGCGAAACGCTCTGTTTGTCACGCGGACGACGTCGCCTGTATACGTCCGATAAGCATAAAACATAATATAATAATAATAATAATGACGATAATAACAACAATAATAATAATAATAATATCGTCGTAATAATATATATTATTATTATTGTTATTATAATACCGGTGAAAGAGACGCGTTTACACCCCAATATCGTCGTGGCGTAGTGCATTACAGTATACGTAGGTATTGGTAACAAATAATAATATTATAATATAGGTATACCGACCGACAGACACGTGAATCGGACGGCGGCGGTGGCGGGTGGGCTTAGAAACGGAAGTCGGCGGGATGGCGCTCGCGGAAGTGGCGGCGGGCGAAGTGTATACGTTAGGGCGTGCGTCTTGCGCGTGTACGGACGAGATTATACGTCGGCGATAAGACCGGCCGCGGCCGTCGTTTCCGGTCGCGTGCGCAATACGCGACCCGTCGCCACACCGTCGCGCAGTGTATAATATAAAGGACGCTGCGTATATATATTATAATGTCTTCTCGCGCGCGTCTTAGCGAAAGCAGTTTCCGGTCCGTCTCGGCCCGCGGCAAAAGGCTCTCGACGCCGGGAAACGGATCCATCTCCGTTCGTCCATCCGTGTGCCCTACACACACATAACAATACACAATATATATAAAGTACGCGTATACAGTATATGGCGTGCCGGCGGCCGACAGTCCGTACATTTCCGCGGCTCGTCCGGTACGACGGTCATGGTATAGGACGGCGGCGGCGGTGACGACTATCGTGCCGTGTGAGAAGACCTATGGCCTTTTTTCCTGGTCGGTCGACATCGCCAATACCACGGTTGTTGTAGTCACCGTTATTAAGACCAAACTCTAACGGTCCGATATTATTGGCCGTCTATTATACTCTTGTCGTGTTTCGACTACGACGTAACTCCAAGCGTCGACTTTTAGTGCAAACAAGTGCAGCGTAACCGACGCGCCAACACTATAATAATAAAGAATATGGTTTAAATATTATTTTATTAATCCAGACACGACGTATACCTGCAGTGTATTGTATTATTTTTGTCGTATGTTTAACTGTCCCGATAGCGGTACTTGAGTTATTTTGTGGTGAGAAAGGATGAGGCGGGGATTGAATGTATCTCATTATTTTCAAAAAGCACACTATTTTTCTAAATTACGTATCGGTGAATATAACACTATAATAATATCATAATTAGTAAGTTTGTATAGGAACACGACGAGTTGTCATTACTTGGTTTTTCGATGCAAACACTGGACTGGTCGTTGAAAATAATCACGACGCCATGTTTCACATGTCAATAGATAATTAGGAAAGACGGTCCGGTATATAGGTACATCTGTAACCACTAGTGGCTGTATTGAAAAATAAACTTTGTCAACGTAATGCTCTATTGATTTTGTTTTAGCCATTCAAAACTTTTTTTCCTATGTTTAAATTGAATATTCCGTGAATATAACATAATCAAAATAAGGGTACCTACATTATACATTTATACCTTAATATATCTTCAATCTAAAAAAAAAAATCCATCTTCTAAAAAAAAAAATTTCTACGGATTTTCAATGTAGAAATTATTAATTCAATGTGGAGTAACTTTCATGCATATTCAATATTGTTATGTTTCCTTGGTATTTTGGGGAGGTATGTAAAGATATAAGTTCTTTCAATTATATATTTTTAGTTATTTAATACGCAGACAACTTTTTAAGTCCGTCATTTAAAATTATATTGTAGTCATTAGTTATAATTATTTTATGCATATAATTATGTTTTTATTATTTAATTATGATTTAAATATCTATTAAGAGTTCATAAATAATTAATGGTCAACAATTATTATAAAATTTATGCGTTTGATGTTTTTAATGCAAATGCAAGAGGCTGTGAAGAAATGTATGAAATCTGAACATTATATTATGTTAAAGTTTAACATTTTTAATTTAATAATCCTTTATATTTAAATAGGATGTGTCCCGATTTCAAAGATGACGTCTTAAAGTGATTCAAGAACATCCTACAAAATAATTTTTATAACCTAATTTATTTTAAATTATAACTCTTTTATAATTATATTTTTATTTTATTGGTTTTTTCAGTAATAGAAGTAAAAATGTTTTCTATCTTCTTGTTATAATATGATTAGAATTTATAATTTTATGACTATAAAATAAATTATTGAAAGTGGAAATTAGTCTTAGGTAGGTGCATATATTTTTTTTAATTATTCAATATGATATAGGAATATTTAATATAAACTATAAGATTTATTTTATCAATATATTTAATTGCACATTTTGTTGTAGTTGGCATTTTATAAAACACGAAATCGTGCAAGTATAATATATAATATATTTGTCTTACAATAAAAGTTTCTAATAAAACTAAGATACATTACAATTTATACTTAGTTGAGGTAAATACGCAAAATGCAATCACTAAATACGCAAAATGCACGTGTTATGTGTAAGAACTATTAAAAGTATCAATAAATGTATTGTTACGAAAAAGTATTACGTTAACTTGTATATTTTTAAGAAAATGTAAAATTGATGAAACTAATATCATGCATATTATGAATAAGAGAAACAAATTACTGTCTAATACGGAATACCTATATATTTTTATTGCTTGAAAATAGTTATAAAATAATCTTCTACATTTTATTATTGTAAAACAAAATTCTGAATTTTAAAATTAAACGACATAGAATTCATTAACATAGAATTTATACTACAGGTAAAATCTGAACAAATTAGGTACCTATTCACTTTCATGGGTAATTTATTTTTTATGCAGTCATAAAAGTAGTTCCATTTAAATTACTTTTGGTTTTGGAGCATCAAATACGGCAATGGTGATGTGTGAGAACTATTTTGACGTGCGTAACGGAAAAGTGAATTAATATTTAGATTTTAAAACTATTTAATCCCATTTTATTAGTAATTTTATCTATTCAATCTGTCTTGTTTATTATTTACTATTTAAATCATAGGTTTTTGATAAATCGTATCTTGAATTTGAACGTGATTCTATATTAAAATATTTTTAAGACTATTTTATTACCATTATTATTTATTATAATAAACTGTCATATTTCTTTATAAAAACAAAGTTAATTATTTTGTGATGTTAGCGTTATAGTTGTTATATTTACTGTAGTAATCGTTAGCTAAAATCATAACATTTCTGAGAATTTATTTTAATTTATTTTAGATTTTGTGCGTAGCGATGAATGTATTGATTTTACAACGATGAGAGTGTATTTTTTTTGTGTATACATGGTGTATAGTAAGAAGATGTGTTGATTTTCCATTTTGAGGGTGATTTTAAAAGTGGTACTATTGGGATGTAAAATTTAAAAAGTCCTAATAATCTAATAATTTATATTATTATATAAAGAGGAAAGATTTGTTTGTTTGAAACGAATAAACTCAAAAACTACTGGACCGATTTCAAAAATTCTTTCACCGATAGAAAGCTACATTCTTTGTGAGTTACCTATAACCTATCATAAGCATACATTTAGTCCAATAAAAAGAATAAATAATTAGTTATTATGAATAATTAAAATAAACATCTAAATATTGTATACTTATATATGGCACGGCGGCCGTTGGGATTGAAGCTACCTCCAACCTGGCCTTATTTTCTTTTGTGTGTGTTTTATCGGCGTGTAGATCGGCAATTCACGATTCAGCATATACCTTTTCATTTACACGATTCCGCACAAAACAAATTGTCGACGTTACCGATTGTATTATAAAAATTATTTTAAAAATTAAAATGGTTGATATTATTAATATTAATAATATATTAGTAATATTACATATAAATGATATTATAACCTTCGACCATTTAAGATTATAACATTATTTTGGTTTTTACTCGAAATACTAGCTTATTTCCACCAGAATTGTGGTCAGAAAAGCCTTCAATGAATCCAAGGTAAAATTAATTTTTTTAATAAAAATAAATCATAATTAAAATAATTACTTATTATTATTACTTTTTATAGCACAACTAATGGTTTTGAAAGCTTTCATCATATACATATAATGGTCATTTTTATCATCCTGACCCACATATTTATTTAGTTATAAAAGTATTGATGGAATTTCAGGCAGAAACCGAAACTAAAATCAGATCAATTACTTTATATAATGATCGGAAAATATTGAATGCGAAAGAAAAATTGAATTACGACCATATGACCATTTTTATTTATTTTTTCACCGTCAATGCATACAATAAGTATGAAACGAATCAAATTGATATCATTCAATTTTTATCACAAGTTAGTCCTTGATATCAAGGTAAAAAATTGTGTACTTATTTTAATTATTTATTTTAACTAATTTGACTATTTTTGTATTATTTTATTTTTACTTCAACAATAGAGTATATATATTTAATATTTATGCATACAAATCAAAGTCCAATATTATTCACGAAAGAATTGAAATACATTTTTCTATAAAATTTATTTTTATTATTAATTGTTTTATTTAATATTATTATTATAATTAGTTTTCTTCATAACTGGCAACGTCACAACAATTTTATATGGAATTGTGTTAAATTTGGGTTAAATAAAAAAAATCTTCTGTATTACGAAAATGTGTGGAATCGTGTGCCATCCGACTATACAGCGTTGGTTACAACGTGCACCGTCGCCGGTTCAAACCTTGGTCTTGAGCGGCACATCTCTTCGGGCAGTCATGGTGTCTGGAGAGAGAGAGGCCGCCATCCTCCACCCGGGCATGATAGATACCTATGAATGTCCACTTGAAAATTCTGCCAAACCTACAAACACACGTGTTTACAAAAAGCTACAGTACCCTCCTCCACAGTTAAAAACCACCCAAAGGCCTTAGTTTCCACGGGTTAATTAATAATAAAAAAAAGAACAATAAATTACCTTAACAGCAATATCAAAAAACTAGTTAACTATACGTACTTTGATATCTAGGCTGACTGGCCGTCTTCGTTAAAAATTGTTTTTCGTATTCAATGATTTACCATACACGTATAACAATAATACAACACAGTGACTAAAGGCGCATTCACAGCTACGTCGTGTGTCGTGTCGTGCGAGGGCTTGGTTATTATATGGTTACGACTGGTAACCAATATGGTTTAAAAGTTGAGCAGTAGTCAATTCTTGGTATACTCGGTTGCAACTTGGTTATTACATGATACCAAAAAAGTAATATCCAATCACAATACGATTTGATTGACACGACACGACACACGACGCAGCTGTGAATCCGGGCTTTACTCATTGGCGAGATACCATCGACAACACATCTGAACAGTAGAGCGGTTACCAACTACTTTCCAACGTGTTTCATTGTTTTTTTTTTTTTTTTCATAAGCATAAAACCAATATTATACATAAGAAATATAAAAAGTTATAACAATATAACAATATGTTAAACATTCAATAAAATTGTAAATACATATTAAAAAAAAATTAACTTGTCATCATCAGTTTCAGTTACGTACCTATAATTATATAAAATAATCAACGGTAATTATTGTTATCCATTGTGTTTAGAGTTCAATAATGACGTGATATATTATGTGTTTATAATATTGTCAATAAAATAAAATTATTCTGTACCAATTTGTCAATGTAGTATGGTAATGTCATGTAAATCAAGTATAGAAAGTTATAAGACTTAAATTGAGTAAATGCAATTACGTCCAACATTTATATTTAAGTTATAACATGTAAAACAATTTCGGTATGATTATTGCGTGAGTAACTGAAGCTGCTGATGAAATAATAAGTTTTACTAAAATTATCTTTCAACACCAATTTATGTTTGTTTTTAAATCAATAAAATGTAAAAGGTTTTTTTTCCAGGAAAAGAAATGGTAAGAAGAACAATTTAAGTAAGATTTATAAAAATTTTCCACTAAGGAATTCTTAAGAACACTATATTCCCTTTTACGATGTTTCAAAAAATAACAAAATCAATACCATCTACAAAGTAACACAGATGTCATTTTTCTACAAACAATCAACCACCAAATGTAATTTTATATTTCATATTATTTAGTGTTCTTGTATCTTTAATCATCAATCTAGTTTGACATACACGTTCATAACGTCATTTCCCGAGCATTTTTGTAACTAAAATAATATAACATCGTCAAAATATTATTATGTTGATTGAATATTTTGTAATAGTGATGTTTAATTTGAGACCTACATTTTATTACTTCTGTCATTTAAAACTGATTTATTTCACAAATGTAATATGGACACATAATATTATGTGTCCATATTGACGTTACATGAATTCAGTTTCCCCTGCACCCTTCAATTCGAACATTTTTACAGAGAATTATTTTATGTATCAGTTGATCACATCAAATGGACGAAAAATAATTTTCTGCTTTATATGCCACATTAAATGGTGCATATTTATACGCATTTACATTATAATATTATATAATATGATGATAAATATAATACATATTAAACAGTAAAACATAAATATATATATTGTGTAATGTGTAGATTTACATTTTCAAAATCATAGGTACCTACACAATACAATTGAACAAAATATAAGTAAAAATAAATATTATGAGATAGTTCCCATGAATTATCTAAAATTCTAAAATATAACAAGAACAGTAGTCGACTTCTTAAGGATATATAATTCTAGCTGAATTTAATATGTTTGAAAGAACTTGCAATGCAAATAATAAAATATTTTGTAAATAATGTTATATAACCCAAACATAATTTTAGATTCTGAGTGGAACGATGAATGTATTGATTTTACAATGATGTGTGTTTTTTTATTTTTTTATTTTTTTTAAAATTTTTTTTGTGTCTGTGTACACGATAAGTAGTCGAAATAATGCTACGATTTTCAACTTCAGTATTTTGTTCGATTGGAAAGCGAATATCGTTGGTACATTGGGGAGGTCAAAATTTAAAATTCCCAGTAATTTTCAAAAGCGCCAAGAAAAACCAAAGAAAAATTAAGGAAAAACGGGCATTTTTACGCAAAATCGATTTTTCACAAAATTGAATTTGGTTTTTGTTGTAACTTCAAAAAAAATTACCGCACATACATGAAATTTTGACTGAATGTTTATATTAGCATTTTCTATACACCATAACTATTTTGACTTATTTTGAGCTCTTTACGGACATTGTCAGTTTTTATTTTTTTTTAGTTTTTTTTCTAAAAATATCAATAAAATTGTATTTGTTGATTAAAAAAGCTTGAAAATTTAATAAAAGGCTCCTAGTATATTGTTTCAAAAACAGTTGAAAAATGTTGAAAATTCTTAGTCACAGTTTTTTTTTTTATAAGCATTTAAAATTCAAAAATTGACAAAATATGGAAAAATCACGAAAATTATCAAATTATTTTAAGTTAAGAATTCGTAAAAATTTTTCTTTGAAAATATTTTGACTCTTTTTGAGCTGTTTACGGACATTTTCAGTTTTCAATTTTTTTAAGTTTTTTTTTCTATAAATATTAATAAAGTTTTATCTGTTGGGCCAAAAAGTGTAAAAATTTAATACAAAGCTCCTGATATATTGTAACAATATCAGTTGAAAAATATTAAAAATACATAGTCACAATTTTTTTTTATAAGCATTTGAAGTTAAAATGTTTACAAAATTTATCAAATTTAAAAATGAATAATTATTTTGTAGTTAAAAATTTATAAAATGTTCAACTTTTATATCTAAGGATTGAAAATTTGAAACAAGATTCCACGTAAATATATTTTAATTCTGTTGCCAAAAATTCTAAGAAATACATAAACACAGTTTATTTTTATAGTCATTTTAAGTTCAAATTTGGACGAAATTACATATTAAAAAACCTTTAATAAATATTTTATTTATTTTGTTGTGATTGTAATGATTGTATAATATTATTTGTGGGTACTTGAAACTTCTAAAGTATTCTAATATATATCTATGATAGTACCACGGTTTGTTGTTGATTTATAACGCGTTACCTGATGGATATTGTGATATAATTAATTTGGAATTTATTATTAATACCTATTATAGGTCAATTTTTTTTTAATACTATAGATAAGTATACCTACCTATAATAGGTATGTCTAATACCTAGACTGACAAACCATCTCCGCTCAGAATCGTTTCTCTTATACAGTGATATTATATCATTGAATTCAAATTTAATAGTATCCATTATACAGTGACCCAATTGTAACCTACTGTACAGCAGAGCGACATCCACTTACCCACCTTTTTTTGTATTGGTTTAATACGCTGTGTTAAAATCTCATCCAATGTATATGATCTAAGTTAAAAATACATAAACATAATAATAATTCTAAGATTTTCTAGACAAGATTTGGAATGCATATAGGCTTCAAACAAGGCCTGTCAATCATACTTATGAGAAACTTAGAAACATTATGTTTCAATCATTATAATATTTCAAATAGGCGGCTCCTACCAGACCTACTACATTGATGTCATTCCACATTCCATATTGCTTAAAAAAACAATAAACTAAAAGAAAATTTACTATAAAAGATAGATGAATGATTTTCAGGAACCCATTTTTTTTATTTTAACAATGTTAGACTTAGGTACGTCTTAGAGCTATTCGTAATTTATAGAGATTTATTTATTGAACTATAATACATAGATACTTAATTAAATACATTATAATTATAAATAATTATACTATAATAATGTTTACTGATATTACCAGTATAGAAATAATGTTTAATTTTAAAATATTTAAGTACGAATATAATATTATAACTATTATAATTTGTCTTACATTTTTATAATATTTATGTATTTTGATTTTTGTGATTGTTACAAGCTGAATCACATAAACACTATAAATTTCATAATTTACTTCATATAATGTTTTATTGAGTTATAGTCTAAAGTTTTATAATAATGGTACTTAATTTTATTAAGATTATAGTTTATTATTATTAAAAATAAAGTTTACTATCCAAGTTATTTTGTTCAATATTTACTTTTTTTCATAATTGATTTACTTTTATTAAACATTGTATGTACCTACCTACTCAAAGTAAAACTACAAAACTTTTTGATTGAATAATTTTATGATGTTCTTACAATATTTGAAGTACCTACCAGCTAACTATGAATACATCCGTAGCATAACGGTTTTTAAAATATATTGTTAAACCTTTAACCTGGATAACATTGTACTCATATATTGCTGTTATAATATATAATAGCGTAAATATTGTATTAATACAAATACCTGCGTATTCTTGTAAATACTAAATTGTGATAAATAGGTATTATATAAAACTGTACAAGTACGTAGATTACACTTTACATGAAATTATTTATTTATTGTACGTAGGTATTATTTAATACCCATAATGTAAAAGTTTAAAATAGTATAATATATACCTACCCCATGAATGAATAATATTCCATAATATGATTAATAATTATTTCATGATATATTATTTTAGGACTTAATATTAGAAAAGTCCTTACTATAGAGTGTTCGATGTTCATAGTATAGTGACCATATAAATTATATTAGGTACCTATTATATTGTACATTACTTTCTCAACATTCTCTGAAGAACATTGATTAAATTTAAACTGTTATTAAAATATGTTAAACCCACCACAAAATCCACTTCAGTTTTATACATTGACCCATCATAATGCAAATAATTCTATTATAACAACAAAGTGGTCTCAATAGAGAAAACAGTAGGTAGGTATAACGACTATCAAATTAATCAATGTCCATTTAAATTTTAATAGATTTTTTCTTTATATTTTGCGATAGGTAGTTTTAATTTTACCGAGTGAAATGAAAATCATTAATAATTAATCTTCACAATGCAACGATCGATGATAATATCTCCATATTATGAAGAAAATACCAAAGCAATATAATATTATATACATTTGCTTAAAAAATAAACCCAATCGAAAAATAGTAAAAACCGTACCTAAATGTTGTCATTAGATTTAAGATGTTATAACTGGTATTTATTTTTAAGCAAAAATAGGCTGATAATATCCACCAACGCTAACAAGCCTTGAGAAATCCATAAAAAAAAGCGGTTAACTGGATGTTGCTCTGCTGTACAGTAGGTTATAAGTGGGTCAATGTATAATTTATTGTATTAAACTTTAATTCAGTGATATAATATCATTCTATAAGAAAAACGATTTGAAGCGGAGACGGTTTTTCAGTCTGGATTTTTTATATTGTTTTTATTTATTATAGCCTTTAAGTTGAATTGATATTATAAAATTACAAGTTTTATTCGATGCTTTTATTAGGGTGCTAAACAAAACGTTAGAAATTAAAATCTAATTTTTAATGGATTTTTGTAATTTTTCGGTAGTTTAGTCGGCATTAAGACGTAACTATCAAGAGAATCGAAAAATTACCTCTTTAAAGTACCATCTTGATCAAATTTTCTAAAAGATAAGGTACTATAATATGTAGAAATCGAAGCACTGCTTCTGTTAGACATTTTGTAAACATTATATATATAAAAAAAAAACAATAAAAAAAAAACACCATTGTAAAACCACCAGCTTCTTCGCTCCACTCAGAATCTAAAAATCGTTGAATTCGAACACCAAAGTGTTTGTTACAATTCGCAAAAAATTGTTGATGAATTTAAATATTAAACTGTCGGAGAAAATACGATGGCCTGCAGCTTGTCTTCATTGTCACTCGTTACGATGTCGTGTCATTGGCGCGGTGAAGTTATATCATATTTTAATAATATCTATACCAAATATTATATAGCTAGGTGACTTCACCACCACGTGAGATCGCCACTGTTATAATGTTATGGGCGAAACGCTCTGTTTGTCACGCGGACGACGTCGCCTGTATACGTCCGATAAGCATAAAACATAATATAATAATAATAATAATGACGATAATAACAACAATAATAATAATAATATCGTCGTAATAATATATATTATTATTATTATTATTATTATAATACCGGTGAAAGAGACGCGTTTACACCCCAATATCGTCGTGGCGTAGTGCATTACAGTATACGTAGGTATTGGTAACAAATAATAATATTATAATATAGGTATACCGACCGACAGACACGCGAATCGGACGGCGGCGGTGGCGGGTGGGCTTAGAAACGGAAGTCGGCGGGATGGCGCTCGCGGAAGTGGCGGCGGGCGAAGTGTATACGTTAGGGCGTGCGTCTTGCGCGTGTACGGACGAGATTATACGTCGGCGATAAGACCGGCCGCGGCCGTCGTTTCCGGTCGCGTGCGCAATACGCGACCCGTCGCCACACCGTCGCGCAGTGTATAATATAAAGGACGCTGCGTATATATATTATAAT
>NW_021771224.1:0-1913 GCF_005508785.2 Acyrthosiphon pisum | reverse complement strand
TACGTTAGTTGTGTAATATGCAAAAATTTAAATACTCTTACCGTTGAGTACATGCCATTATCGAAGGTGCCTATTATTATTATTATTATTATTATTATTATTATTATTATATTACACAAATATATTATGAGTAATAAATACTTGTTGTGCGTAATTCCTGTAGGTATACTATACGTTGTTATACATAACATACCTATCAAGTCAGTTATACACTGAACATTTTTAATCCGATTTTAAAAATTACCTATACAATATACATAAAAGTGTATGTCAGATAGACATCAGATTCTTTTAAAAGTTTGATAAGTGTATATCGACTGATTTTGTTGAAGGTCCGAGGATTTCATGTAAAGTTTCTGGAAGTTGATATTTAATTATTAATTTGGTACCTATATTGTGGGCATTTGAAAGGTTTCTGTATTCGACTGACATGAGTGTATTATCAGATGGGCATGAAGAAGGTGGATTTTTCTTGGTCGTGATGTATGTGCAAGCTTATTCGACGATGGTTGGTTATAACCATGACAATATATATAGGTACGTCGGCCACATTGTGATGTGCATATCTCCCACTTTTTTACTGTGTGTTACGTACTCCATCTCTCATTGGTCGCATATATCAAAGCATTCAAAGCATGAAGATCGTAAAACTTAACACATAGGAAAAAGTGGTTATGTGCAAACAACATTCAAATACGTATTGTTTCTGACATATAATACCTCTATATTTTATCATAGTTATGGCCTTATATTTTCCGGATATACTTACTGGTTTTGGCTACAGTAGGACTATGGACGGTTTGACCTCTACAATTATAGTATTCTAAAAATGTATACTTATATTTTTAATGATTATAGTTAGAATTCATTCAAAAACAGAAAAATCAAAATCAAAACTTTAGGTATTTAGAATGTTTTTTTTTTTTTTATTTTTTTTTTATTTTACAAATGCACATACACAATCTATACATTTTGCACAATAAGCGTATAAAATAAGAGTTAAAAAAAACATAAAGGATTTAAGACTTATAATATTGTGTTGTGTTGTTGTGGATGGGCAAAACATACTTTAACCCCATACTTGAAAATAATGAATACATTTAATAATTATAATATGGTTATTTCCAATTCAACACAATTTTTTATTTAATTTATATTTTATACGCGTACCTATAGTATTTATTGGCGTTGTCCAGTAATAAAATTAGAAAAGTGATCGTACTAAAGTAGATTATTCTCTTAAAACACTGTAAGTACGCTTTTCCTTATTGTTTTTACAGTAAAATTGGTCAATTTGTTTAAAAGAGAACTCGCTACAGTCACGGAACGTGCTGGGAACGGATAAAAAAAATTGAAAACAAAGTGATAGCGATATATCGCGGCAACCAGAAATGGCGAGTTTTGTGCATCGAGATAGCGACGCGTTTTACAGATCTGACAGTAGACAAATAACCAGCAGTAAATTTTCAGCTTCTTTTTTGGGAGAAAAGAATAATCCAAGTCATATGGAAAATAAGTTTGGTTGAAAACCTACTCTTGACAACCGTTTATTATATTTTGTGCTTTTATTACAGTCAAAACATTTTTAAATTAAATATTAATTGTTGGTTCATTGTGATTTTAGCTGTGAGCAGACTTTTCATTTTTAACGTTGTGTTTAATATTTTTTGCTCTATATTGTAACACTATTTGATGAACAAATCAATTCTTAATTTGAAAACAAAAAATATTATATATAATTTTGTCGAATTCTGTCAACATTTGAACTACAAACGCTTGTACAAAAAAAACGTTGCTAGGCATATATTTTAAATATTTTTAAATTGCTAAATGAACATTTTATTAAATACTCGAGCAAGAGACCGAGCCTAAAATCTATTATGAATACTTAAAAAAAAATGTAATTATAAAAC
>NW_021771223.1:28974-30361 GCF_005508785.2 Acyrthosiphon pisum | reverse complement strand
CATGGACCATGAATCATGTGCGATTTCACACTGTCAAGTCATGCCTTTCGGATGTAGGGTCAGGCAAGTAGGCACACACTACACTGTCGACGTCATCGGCAGTAAGTAACTTGCTGTCCTCATCCAAGATGATGAGTATATGTGCATGTGAAAGACCACGTTTCTGAAACTCAATGGTGTAAACATAACCAAACATCTAAATTAACAAACACTTTATTGACCGTAATGTCACGCATTAGCTCCTTCAGTTTTGCATGAAACACCCTTGCCACCAAATCAGGCCTGTCAGTTGCCTTCAACCAACATGGAATGTTATCTACTATCTCTGGCCACCTGGGGTTACACGTAAATGTTTTAATAAGTCAAGCTTTCCGTACTTACGCACAATGGACATTGCGTCGTGGTAACATTGTTTCATGTACCGTGGGCCACCTAGAAACGTCGAAGGCAAAATTGTCCTGCGGCCGACTGGATTGATTTCGTCTAGATGGAACTGTTGGTTAGTATGATCCAGAAGGCCTTGATAGGCATCAGCAAAGAGTGCTTTCTGGTTATCTCGGATGTAACGTAGATTGTTCGCTTCCATGCGAACATACTGATCACATATGTACTGCTGAAATAAAAAACCAGCTGCATGTAATAAACTAAATGTATGACCTTCATTCACATTGCTATTGGTCCCGGTGTATCTGATGGCCAGGCGAAAAGAAGCAAACTCTTTGGGAGAGTTTCGAAACCGCACTGCGTTCCGGCGGACGCCCTCTTGTTGCAGGTTGTAATGCCAGCCGGTTTCTCCATGTGGGAAGAGCAATGGATACAGCATTGGATCTGCATGAGGTGAGCCAGCTGATATGCTTTGCATCCGGTGATTTGGGTCAGCTGGGTTTGAGTCATAGATAACCAGATCGAGGTTCCCTGGTGGTAGACCATCTTCACCAACAAAGACAACTGCTACCTCGTTCACATGAGCAGCTGGTTGATTGTATCGCCGTCGGTCATTGTTTGGGTCAGCGACGATGTGCATGGTCACCCTTTTGGGTTGCAACATAGGATTGGTAACAGCAGCATCTTGTTCCCTTTGCTATACTTGTCGCATGTTTCTGTAAAAAAATAATATTGTGTTATTATTAAAGCCACAGGATATATTCACATGTGTGTGCACTATAAGGATAAAGAAGAAATGTTATTTATATGCATGTATAACCTGATAAATATTACAGCACAGTATATTTTATGAAATTCGGAAATGTACTGATACTGTTAAAGGCATATTGCTAAGCACAAATACTGTAAACTATAAAATACAATTTTGCATAGAAGTATATTAAGTAAAAGTGTTGTTTGGTACAATACACACTGTAATGGAAATGTACACAATAAAAGTAAA
>NW_021771223.1:25928-28924 GCF_005508785.2 Acyrthosiphon pisum | reverse complement strand
GAAAAATATTCTGTTTTGGAATATAAAATTAAAACCCAATGTTGTCATTCAAAAAATTAAAAAACTTAAAAAATTATAAGGATAAAAAATATTTAAAAATATAATTTTTTAGGAAAAACATTGTTTTATTAGCGACTTGAAACTATGTAAAAAAATATTTTCAAAAAAATGTACTCTTTCTGAAATAATGAGTGTTCTATGATAAAAGAATCACCCAGTATATATACATCTAAGAATCATATGAATGTGATTAGCTCACATCCAATTCATTGTCAATAGAACATTATGTAATAAAGAAATTAATATTTCATTTTAATTAAAATAAATAATATAAGGTTGACATTGTATACAAATATCTAATAATATCTAATAAGTGTAGAGTATAGTTAATTATTGTATTAAAGTGGTATGCAATGTTATTTTAGATAACAAAATGTTGTTATTTTGTATGAGATTACTTAACTATTTGTCCAAGGAAAATATTAAAATAAGTAAAAGTTATTAAAACTGAATCATTTTAAATTGAGCAGCATTATTGGTTCATAAGTCACAAAATGAAATGTAATATTATATTGTATAAAATATGAATATTAATGAAAATAAAATTTACCAACAACATCTATCACATGTACAAAATAATACTTAAGGTAACATTAGGTACTGAGATTAATGCAGGTTTAAAATGATTTCAGTTGAGTGTTGGACAATGTTAATGCAGTTTTTAACAAAATAATAATTATTATTATTATTATTATTATTATTATTATTATTATTATGGTAGATGAAATGTAATTTTGAAGTCAACAATTAAAACTATAACTTTAATTCAATTACTTTTCAATTTAATCTCCATTCCAAACTTCCAAGGTAGCTGCGTCATGGCCCTTGTAGACGTATTTATACAAATACATTACGCTCTTCACGGTAGAGCACACCTCAACATTTATGTGTGCATCATACTTGACCAGCAAGTAGGGGTTATACGGGACAACAAACTCATTGCTGACAGGATGGCCTCTGATGTTGACCACAAGTCCATTGTTTGGTCTACGATAAGTCGGGTAACCACCATCAGAAATGTATACAGTCTCCTCGATGTATTCTTTGGGATATTTCTTTGTACAACTATTGTCCAACATACATGGACTGTTGTGATTGAGTGGTCCACATGGACCATGAATCATGTGCGATTTCACACTGTCAAGTAGGCGCCTTTCGGATGCAGGGTCAGGCAAGTAGGCACACACTACATTGTCGACGTCATCGGCAATAAGTAACTTGCTGTCCTCATCCAAGATGATGAGTATATGTGCATGTGGAAGACCACGTTTCTGAAACTCAATGGTGTAAACATAAGCATCTACATTACCAAACACTTTATTGACCGTAATGTCACGCATTAGCTCCTTCAGTTTTGCATGAAACACCCTTGCCACCAAATCAGGCCTGTCAGTTGCGTTCAACCAATATGGAATGTTATCTACTATCTCTGGCCACCTAGGGTTACACGTAAATGTTATAAATAAGTCAGGCTTTCCGTACTTACGCACAATGGACATTGCGTCGTGGTAACATTGTTTCATGTACCGTGGGCCACCTAGAAACGTCGAAGGCAAAATTGTCCTGCGGCCGACTGGATTGATTTCGTCTAGATGGAACTGTTGGTTAATATGATCCAGAAGGCTTTGATAGGCATCAGCAAAGAGTGCTTTCTGGTTATCTCGGATGTAACGTAGATTGTTCGCTTCCATGCGAACATACTGATCACATATGTACTGCTGAAATAAAAAACCAGCTGCATGTAATAAACTAAATGTATGACCTTCATTCCCATTGCTATTGGTCCCGGTGTATCTGATAGCCAGGCGAAAAGAAGCAAACTCTTTGGGAGAGTTTCGAACACGCACTGCGTTCCGGCGGACGCCCTCTTGTTGCAGGTTGTAATGCCAGCCGGTTTCTCCATGTGGGAAGAGCAATGGATACAGCATTGGATCTGCATGAGGTGAGCCAGCTGATATGCTTTGCATCCGGTGATTTGGGTCAGCTGGGTTTGAGTCATAGATAACCAGATCGAGGTTCCCTGGTGGTAGACGATCTTCACCAACAAAGACAACTGCTACCTCGTTCACATGAGCAGCTGGTTGATTATATCGCCGTGGGTCATTGTTTGGGTCAGCGACGATGTGCATGGTCACCCTTTTGGGTTGCAACATAGGATTGGTAACAGCAGCATCTTGTTCCCTTTGCCATACTTGTCGCATGTTTCTGTAAAAAAATAATATTGTGTTATTATTAAAGCCACAGAATATATTCACATGTGTGTGCACTATAAGGATAAAGAAGAAATGTTATTCATATGCATGTATAACCTGATAAATATTACAGCACAGTATATTTTATGTAATTCGGAAATGTACTGATACTGTTAAAGGCATATTGCTAAGCACAAATACTGTAAACTATGAAATACAATTTTGCATAGAAGTATATTAAGTAAAAGTGTTGTTTGGTACAATACACACTGTAATGGAAATGTACACAATAAAAGTAAAATCAATATATATATATATCGTTATATACATGATATATTTATAGTATAGTGAATATGAAATTGTAAGGGGTTGTTGGAGTTTAATCGTATTGTTTAAACTTGAAATAGGTCTTTTAATGAGTAAGTAGTAATTAAAATGTAAACTATAAATATTTAAACAAAAATGGTTTTTTTTTAAACAATAAAATCTTGAAGTAATATTTTTATTTGATTACAAATATAGTTTGTTAATAAGTGTGATGTATGTATTTTGCTAAATTATATATTGGGTGTTTCTTTTATCATTGAACACTCATTATTTCAAAAAGTGTAAATTTTTTTGAAAATATTTTTTTACATAGTTTCAAGTCGCTTATAAAACAATGTTTTCTTAAAAAATTATATTTTTAAATGTTTTTTATCCTCATAGTTTTTTAAGTTTTTTAATTTTTTGAATGACAACATT
>NW_021771223.1:22430-24203 GCF_005508785.2 Acyrthosiphon pisum | reverse complement strand
GAGCATATTATAATCAATTAGTTAGTAACATTTAAACTACACATTATAGTGAATTGCACTGCAGACCGAAGAAAGGTCAATAGCAGCATTTGTTGAAAATTATAGTTGTAATAATATAAGTAATTATTTTATACATAAATAAAATGAATTGTAGCCTAGACAATGTATCCTTTCTGGCAATAATAAATACAATAAATTTAAGATACACATTAAGGTGGTATAGAAATGGAAGTGTAAAAAGAGCAAAAGTATTATTATGATTAGTTCAATTAAATTATTAGAGGAAAAACTTTATTATATTGGATGAATAGTAATATGAATTGAATAATTGGTATTTCAATGTAAAGTAATTTACTTAATTATGTCTATAAGCATGTTAAGAAATAAAAGACACCGTATGACATTATGTAATATTGTTGCTGGAATAAGATAAAATAATAATTGTTAACTTAAAACAATTGCTACAGTCTAAGTTATGTTTATGTGTGGTTTGGTATAGTATTGTAACAGAGTCATTGGAATACCTAATAAAAATAGTCATGATACACTCACTAAAGATGGCACCGCTCTTGAGAACAGACGACGACGATGATGTGTTTCTGCTTCATAATCATGACCTAGTACGAAATGTCTCGAGCACACTTTTGAGTTGGCCAAAATCTGTTATGCATTTATACCACAGTTCTCGACAAACAACACCCACTGACGTCTTCGGTGGTCATTCGCTGGAAACCTAATTTAACCATTAAATTTTAAGTAGTTTTAGTGAAAGTCTAGTATGAGTTGTTAATAAATTTATTGTAACCTGTGCAACGAAACTACATCAACACCATCGACGTTTCCGCAGATCACACACAATCTAACCATGGTGATGTGCCTAAACTTTGACGTTTTAAAGAAAATATAAAATAGCATCATATTGTAAACGTAATTAATAATGTATATTATGTTAACTAAAATCTGTATTTTTATTATTAAAAATATGTAGAATAAATAGTGAATAATAAGCGTAATGATATGTATCTTTTACGCATACACGACACTCGGGCGTCGTTATATCGTTATTAGTATGTTATTACTCCCCGATGATACGGCAACACAGAAATTGCAAGAGAATATTTAGAAAAAGTGTGTATACAGGTATACTGTATACGTCTTACGGAATCGTATAGTTTGTAGTATTTTCATTTAAAGATTAAATTGTTCATTAAAAATTAATGCATTTAGATTATCAAAGTATGCCGAGGACCAAACGTCCTATGGCTAATAACTCTCCGGTACGAAACGCCCTATCTTAATAATTGCCGGGGACGAAACGTCCGTGGACTGGTTTTTTTGATGGGGACGAAACGGCGGGGGCGAAACGTCCGTTTACCGTCTTGATGGTACACAATGTTTAAGAAATTTTCCATACTTACAAAACAAAAGCGTAAGAAGAGAATCCTAAAAAATATCGCGTTGAAAAAGCGCAACACACGTAACGGGAATGTATTTCAACAAATGCCGACCGATGATTTCGGAAAAGAATGTAGGAATAATAGAAAACTTTGAAATGCAAATAAAAATACGCGACACCTTCGAAACACCACGTTTGGGTTTTGAGGGAACACGCTCTGGAAACAATGCATGTCGCTTTTTAAATTAGGCGTAATTAATAATCGGGTGACTGCAATGATGTGTAAGTACACGGGGTAACAATTAAGTTTTTAAATAATAAAAAAATTGTACTCACCAGTCTACAAATGGCCAAACGTAGTAAAAAAAAAAAAGTTA
>NW_021771223.1:20981-22380 GCF_005508785.2 Acyrthosiphon pisum | reverse complement strand
ATTATTGTTGTTGCAGTAATGACATCAAAATCTTGAGTTTGAAGTATTTTATTAATAGGTCCAAGTATATCAAATAATTCCTTAAATCTAAATGCAGTTATTAAAAATTTGTAGGATAAAAAGTATAAAATTAAGCCACTTGCAGTCGATCCAGTTTTTGAATCACTGGGACCTTCTAAATCACGAATGTTAATCAATGTGTCAATAATGGTTTCAAAAAATGACAATACTGTATCAAGAGCTGCTGCATGGGACATCCATCTAGTAGTGCTTACTCTTTTTATTGCTTGTAATTGTGTTCCATAATTTCTTTTTGACTGATTATTCCGAAATATAGCAACTCTCTTTTTTGAAGTCCATACTAAAGCGTATAATGTGTTCCAAGCTTCCAAACATATCAACTGCATCATTATTACATGAAACTGCTTGCTTCACAACAAGGTTCAATCTATGCGCGTGGCACCAGATGAACAATGCATGAGAGCAGTCATTTGAAATGCGTGCCTGAAGACCTTTATAGTTGCCCCTCATATTACTGGCACCATCGTACGACTGACCAATTAAATTATTATTCCAGTTAAGATTATTAGTCTCCATTACATCTTTAAATAAATCAAATAATACTTTTCCTGTAGTATAAGGCGATTCTTTGCGAGCAAGCAATCTTTCTTTTACGGCTCCATTTGCTTCATCTATGTATCGAATTACAAAAGACACTTGTTCTCTTTTAGATTCGTCAAAAGTTGAATCAATAGATATACTAAATATGCGAGTAGTTTGAACTTCATAAATAATTTTAGTAGAAATATTTTCAGCTATAGCTTCTAACAATTGATTTTGTCTTTGCCATGATAAGAACGATATTTGATGTTTACCTACATTTTTAATTTTTGAAATATGTTCAAACAGGACAGTGGAATTTTTTGCCATTAAAATAACTAAATCTTTGAAGTTGCCTCTAATAGTATTTGTCCATTGTTCACGATGACCTCGGAATGCCAAATTATGGAGAGCAAGAAAATGTACTATCTCTATTAGCTCTAAAATCACTTGTCTGTTATAAGTAACTTGAAATTTTCTTGTATGTTCTAGCGCTGGTAAAATTGGAGCATTGGTTTCTCTGAGTTTAAATTTTAAGGATGATAAAATGTGATCGGGGGCACATTCATGGTTTTGTATTGCAAAAATTCCATTTTTCCAAGTAGAAAAGCCAGTCTGGGTCCAAGATTTGGGCCAATTTATCATGTAAATTTATTCCAAACAAGAAGCAGTGTAAACAATAAACTTTATCAAGACTTACTGAATATGTTAACCAGTCTCTAAGTACTTTAGTTCCGTCGGTTAATAAACGAAAATACCACAAATCTTTGAAGCTACGGCCATTTTTATCGATCGGAAA
>NW_021771223.1:16659-19002 GCF_005508785.2 Acyrthosiphon pisum | reverse complement strand
GACCCAAAACACGGTCTCCTGTAACAGCCATTTGACCGTTATTGCAACACGTAGAAAAATGACCCGTCGAAGTACGCTCGCAGGAGAAATGGCGGGCACCACAGTGCCGACAGACAACATTCAATGGTCCTAAGTCATGCCGTTCTGGAAGTTCATGTTGAATGCCAGCCGGACGGTCTCTCAATGGCACACGTGCTCTCGGTACAACAGGAGGAATCGGTACGAACTGCAATTAAAATGCTCAGTTATTAAGATTATATATATATATATATATATTAATGGTATAAATGTTTATTTTAATTTTAATAAAATGTATTAACTAACTTGTTCATTGACGTCTGGTAGTAAATCGTCAAATGCATCTCTGAATTCAAATTCTGCCTCTGCATCAGCAGGAAGTAAATCAACATACTCAATGTCATCTTGTACCACTTCCTCTTGTAGGATTTCTTCTTCAGCTAGGTCCATCATTACATCTTCCACTTGGACTTCGACAACTTCTATCTCCATCCCGTTGTTACCGGGGATTGCCACTTCAGCTTCCAGTTGATTGCCTGGTGCCGCAATCTCAAGGAGTGGTTGAACTACCTATAGTATCAAAGGAAGTCTGTTGTAATGTGTGTATAATAACAATCTCAAATATTATAAGCTTAAATATTCAACGTATGTGTTGTATGTGTTATTATTATAATGATTAACTGCATATCAATAACATGTGACTAATAAGCATATAAAAATCAGCTCACCGATAGGGAAAGTAATAAGTACAGCACATTTATAATTAAATAAATTAAAAACAGTGTATAGGGAGTATGGTACAATCAATTAGTTAGTAATATTTAAGGTTATGTAATAGTAAATTACACTAAAGAATGAATAAAGTTCAATAGTAGCATCTCAAATGGTATAAGATTATAAGCATTCAGCATATGTGTTGTAGGTGTTACCATAATGATTGAATACATATCAATAATATGTGACTTAATATAAACATATAAAAATCAGCTTACCGATAGGGAATGTAATAAGTACAACACATTTTAAATAAATAAAAAACAGTGTGGAGAGCATATTATAATCAATTAGTTAGTAACATTTAAACTACACATTATAGTGAATTGCACTGCAGACCGAAGAAAGGTCAATAGCAGCATTTGTTGAAAATTATAGTTGTAATAATATAAGTAATTATTTTATACATAAATAAAATGAATTGTAGCCTAGACAATGTATCCTTTCTGGCAATAATAAATACAATAAATTTAAGATACACATTAAGGTGGTATAGAAATGGAAGTGTAAAAAGAGCAAAAGTATTATTATGATTAGTTCAATTAAATTATTAGAGGAAAAACTTTATTATATTGGATGAATAGTAATATGAATTGAATAATTGGTATTTCAATGTAAAGTAATTTACTTAATTATGTCTATAAGCATGTTAAGAAATAAAAGACACCGTATGACATTATGTAATATTGTTGCTGGAATAAGATAAAATAATAATTGTTAACTTAAAACAATTGCTACAGTCTAAGTTATGTTTATGTGTGGTTTGGTATAGTATTGTAACAGAGTCATTGGAATACCTAATAAAAATAGTCATGATACACTTTCTAAAGATGGCACCGCTCTTGAGAACAGACGACGACGATGATGTGTTTCTGCTTCATAATCATGACCTAGTACGAAATGTCTCGAGCACACTTTTGAGTTGGCCAAAATCTGTTGTGCATTTATACCACAGTTCTCGACAAACAACACCCACTGACGTCTCCGGTGGTCATTCGCTGGAAACCTAATTTAACCATTACATTTTGAGTAGTTTTAGTGTAAGTCTAGTATGAGTTGTTAATAAATTTATTGTAACCTGTGCAACGAAACTCCATCAACACCATCGACGTTTCCGCAGATCACACACAATCTAACCATGGTGATGTGCCTAAACTTTGACGTTTTAAAGAAAATATAAAATAGCATCATATTGTAAACGTAATTAATAATGTATATTATGATAACTAAAATCTGTATTTTTATTATTAAAAATATGTAGAATAAATAGTGAATAATAAGCGTAATGATATGTATCTTTTACGCATACACGACACTCGGGCGTCGTTATATCGTTATTAGTATGTTATTACTCCCCGATGATACGGCAACACAGAAATTGCAAGAGAATATTTAGAAAAAGTGTGTATACAGGTATACTGTATACGTCTTACGGAATCGTATAGTGCAATTGTATAGTTTGTAGTATTGTCATTTAAAGATTAAATTGTTCATTAAAATTAATGCATTTAGATTATCAAAGTATGCCGAGGACCAAACGTCCTATGGCTA
>NW_021771223.1:13275-15495 GCF_005508785.2 Acyrthosiphon pisum | reverse complement strand
CGTAAGAGTGAGTACACGTTATTTAATTATGTTTTTCACTGTATTTTTTTCTTTTTTTTTTATGACAACTTTACTTAAGTTAATTTTCCGTTGTAGTATGTTTTCATTCAAAAACTGTCGGGTGACGGTGGCTGCGAGCAGTGCGAGCCAAAATAAGAGCAATGTGGCATCCAAAAGTATGTATAATTATTGATAAAAGAGCACACAACACAAAAAAAAAAATTATTAAAATTATTTTTAAATGTTAGATTATTGTAACTTTGGTTATATGAAATGATTTGGTGAAAATCCAATGTAAAAAAAATTATTACTTTAAGAGATATTAAGAAAATATGTAATCATCGTAATTACCTGGTATCCGGACATTTTCTCTCCGGCTGTTTTCAGCGTAGTAAGACATTTCCCCCCCGATAAATTTTTGAATGTGGACAATTTCCCCCCGTTTTTTTTTATTTTTAATTATTTACCTTCGAATATAAAATTATAATTAAAAATTAAAATTATTATTTAATATTATATACATATTTTTATTTTTTTTTTGTAAAAACTGTACTTGTATGAATATTTAATAATTTAATAATTGCTAGTGAATTTGATCTCTGGAGTGCTCCAATGAACATTTAAATATTTGGATATTAATACTTTTCTTTGTAGCATTATGTACATTCCATAAATAAGATGGAAAAATCGGTGAAGACCGCCATAATGACAAACTATTTGATTTTGTAATAGTTCTCTTGTAAGTTCTATCAAAGTTTTAAATATTATTTGTTATTTTTTTTTATCGAAATTAAGATTAAAGACTTTTTTGTGTGTTAAATAACGCACAGTTTTTGCAAAAATAAAAAAAAATAAATATGAACAAAAGCTAAAAAATATGTATTAAAAATAATAATTATATATTTGAAGGTAAATAATTAAAAACAAAAAAACAAAAGAAAACGGGGGGTAATTGTCAGCATCCAAAAATTTATCAGGGGAAAAATGTCCGCCATTCGTAATTGCCTATCTTATACGTGTAAAAGTTCCTCGCTTCTCACAACGATTTACCCTCCTAAACATTTTATTTTTGAAATTTCATTTACGTATAAATGTGTGGTTTTATGTGTTTAAAACGAAGCTAGAATCAGAATTTCTATATGACGTTTAGTTTTTTTTTAAATATTAAAAATCTTAAAAGAGGCATTTGGTTAAACGGCACGTCATGGCGGTCGGCGGACCGGTTGTTCGAACGCCGCGCGACGCTAGTAAGGCCCAATGACGTCACACGTCTCTTTTCAATTGTTCATAACTTATTGAATAATGTGAGTAGAAACATAAAACCTATACCATTATCCTTAAAATTGAACATTCTTTCAAATAAAAAAAAATTTATTTTTTGTGTTGTGTGCTCCTTTAATTATCATGTATACAATGATAAATATAGTAATGTTATCCGCTTTTCTTTTTCAGAGTGCTACAACTGCCGGAAACCCGGGCACCTGGCCCGTGATTGTAAGTATATTTTGTATATATATATATATATGTATGTATGTGACACGTAAGCAATGAATCTAAATTATTATTTATTATTAATATCCAGGCAGAAGACCAAAGGTGTGGCGGGGCACGTCCCCTCGCCGGCGTATATACCGAGTCCCCTATGTACGTGGGGACTTGGTCTCGCGCCGACGGCGGGACTCATCCCCTCAGCAGCGCCGAGAACGGTCCCCTCAGCGACGCCGAGAACGGTCCCCCCACGTGCGTGGGGACCGGGTGTCCCACAACACAGGCCAGGACCAGGCCCCACAGCAACACTCGGGCCATGAGCGAGACCCGAGTGTTGTGACGTTGATGGCCAACCAAATGGCCACCATGCGAGTTGTTGCCGTAAGTAATATTAAAATATTTGTATATTTGATATAATAAATTTTGATAAGTACATTGTTTTTAGGCTGACCGAGCTTCAATATAATATGGATGTGGTAAGCAATAGGAAGTTCATGTGTACTACTTTCTAAATTTTTTTTTTTATTTTCTAATTCTAATAATATGTTTGTATATATTTTCAGAACGACTAATAAAGAAACCTATTAAATGTATTTATAGTTGTTTTTCTTCAAGGGTGTTCCTACTACATAATTTTATATATATAATAACTTAACCTGAATTATATTACAACAATAACCAATAACTATTACAATAACTATGAGCTTGCGCACTTTCATTTGTAATGGAAAG
>NW_021771223.1:12219-13225 GCF_005508785.2 Acyrthosiphon pisum | reverse complement strand
TGATGGTGATTAATTCCTTAGATATATATAACAATTTAATTTGTGGAACATTTCTTCAGGAACCACGTGGAAATTATTTTGCAAATATTCTGTCGTTAAGCCACATATGGATGTGAACATGATACCTTATTCTGTATGTGACGGATTTTAACATTTGTGTCACTCTTGCATTGTGCGATACTGTTCAACTTGATTTTGTTTTGGTGAGCAATACATAAATAATCCGATGAAAAATTAAATTTGTCATGAAAAATCCATAATGCATTCACAGTTTCAAGCACTCTAGTGTTTAGACACATGAAACAAATCCTCAAATTTGATGGACGTTAAAATGATGAATGGTGAATCATGGTAGTACATTTATAACACAATAACGATAATTTTTGAATTATAATAACAAGCTTACTAAAATAATAACAGTTGTTAATAATATAATAATTAATTTATTAGAACTCAAATGATTCAACAATACTGATTGCTAATACTGACGAAAAAATAATAAAATGTTTATAACTTTATGTCTTTATAAGCCATTTTGTGATTTGTTATGAATAATATTAGTACATAATATGATAACTGAAAACATATGAAAACGCTTAGAAAAATAAATCGATAATAGTCATTAATATACTATAACAGTGATGACTGATGATTGTTGATTATTTTATTATGATAATAATAATATGATAAAGGAAAAAATTGTTCATATTTCCAAAAACGAAATAAATTGTAGAAAATTAACGGCAACACTTTTATAAATATTTGAACCATCAACATTTTTCTAAAAATTGGGTTTATAAATTGGCTATTTTGAATTTTTCAAATACATTTTTTATCAAATTTTAAATTTTTTATTTTCAGAAATGAAAAATAAAATTTTTTTTTTTATATAAGACATGTAGCGCAAGCGTCTACAAATAAACAAAAAAATTAAATTAAAAAAATATTGATACCAAAAAAGTTATTCTATATGTCAGTACTGTTTGTTACACCCTTGTATAACTTA
>NW_021771223.1:0-165 GCF_005508785.2 Acyrthosiphon pisum | reverse complement strand
CTTTCAGCCTGTAATATTACTAACTAAGTATATTTTATGATATTATTGTGATTAAATTTTAGTATTAGACGTTAGTATAGGTGTCTACTAAAGTAGGTTAAATTCATTTTAGCCAAAAAATCACATTTGAAAATGTCATTGTGTAGACTTATAAAATATAATAAT
>NW_021771222.1:16337-18005 GCF_005508785.2 Acyrthosiphon pisum | reverse complement strand
TTTTATATTAACATTTTTGCAATGAATATTTTCAGTGAAACAAACCTGTGTGATTTGCCTGGAACCTGATATAGCAAATGTTGTATTATTGCCTTGCCAACATAACGTCATGTGCGGTGAATGTATGCAGGGATTGCAAAACAAAGTTTGCCCAATTTGCCGAATAACAATCACTGCTTTTAATATATATATATGATTATAATTTATATATGAGCTATATTAAAAATGTAGTTCATGTTCTACATTCAGAGTACTTATCTATTTTTTTTTTTAGTATAAAGAAAGTATTATCACAAGTTTACATTTTATAATGTTTTAATGGTAACAAAATGTATTTTACTCACTCGACCTTCCTTTTATTAATTCAATATTCATGCATCGAAAAGTATAATTTAGTAATTCTGTTTTTATCGTATTTGAATACGTAGTACGGTTTAAAGAAAAAGTTGTAAGTAGTGGATAAAGCAGAGATAGGTAGTCACTAAAGGCTGTATTTCACTATATACTGTATAGAGATAAAATATATTATTCATCTTATTGGTATCTATGTTACCATCATGTTGTTACTAACATACTTAATATTATAATATTAAAGGCAGACACAACAGTATTGGTCATATTACTGCTTTTAATATTAACTTAATATTAACTACTAATTAGGTATTATATTGGTCAATAAGTGCAGTGGCGTATCCAGGGGGGGTTTTGGGTGTTTTAACCCCCCTCCCCCATTGACATTTCCCCCCCCTAATAAATATTGCTTATAGAGTTCGGGACTGCTTGCATGTTAAGTTATAAATTTGTCTTATGAAATGGCGAAATTAAATACAAAGTTTTAATTTGCATATTTGTGCATATTTTGCATTTTTTAAACTTAAATGTTCATACAATTGTCGGGAAAAATCATATTTGGATAACATTGAAAAATATCTTAAGAAATATTATGTTTGGTTAGGTACAATTATTATGACTAAAATTATCAAGATTTAGTAACAAGACATTTTTTTGGAAATTTGCAATTAATATTACCTTTCACAAGAACCTAAGAATGTGCACCATCATTAGTTAAAAAATGCTATCGTAATAAAAGAATTTGTAAGACATGTAAGATACAAGTTTCCCACTAAAGTGTTATTTTTTCAAAATATAAAGCTAATCATGACAATGAAAGAACTTTCTCTATCAATATTGACCATGAAACTTCATCAACTGTTCAACATTTGTTAGCCGTTATTTTTTACCTTTTGAGTTAGTATCTATTTGGTATGAATGAAAAATATGTTTGAACATAGGTACAACCCTATTATCTACTTAGTTTCAAGTCACATGGTAGATTTTATTCCAACTTTGACTAGGTATAGTATATAAATGTGCTAAACCTAACCTATCTGGCTACCTAGTACCTACTAGAGGAATTATATTTTCCAGGTAAACCAAAGAAAACAAGTGAGTTGATGGCAGGATAAATAAGAAATAAAAAAAATATTAATATTACACAATGCAACTTAAAAAAGATGTTAAATTTTGTTTAATAATATTAAGAACTACTGCAGTAACGCCTAGGGGCGAGTAGGCGAAGTGGCAGGAAATTGCATATCCACCCATGTCAATAAGCAAATTATCTATTATAAATGAAGACAGTTTTATCTACCTCAAATATTGGGTTCC
>NW_021771222.1:10429-16287 GCF_005508785.2 Acyrthosiphon pisum | reverse complement strand
TAGGATCCCTATACTTACCTGAACGTTGAACCTGTAACTTGGATTTTAAACCTATATATTAATTATAACTTAACGCGTATCCCACTCGGCTACAAGTCTACGAGATATAAAATCAATTATTAACACATTTAAGTTGATTAATACAATATTTATTATTAACACATTTAAGTTGATTAATACAATATTTATTGTTAACACATTTAAGTTGATTAACACAATATTTATTTTTAAATGATTACAAATTATTAAAATGTAATTAACGTCTTCAAGTAAAATAACATACAATGATTAAAACTGATTACAATCACAAACATGTGTAGATTTTAGATATTCGTTTTTTACATTTTCTATAAATTCATTACCCTTACAAAGTAAAACAAATATACATTTAGGATTCCATTTTGAGTGTTCAACAAACGGAATGTCATCTTTGGTCCATTTTTGCAAGACCAGTCCACAACAAAAACATTCGACTATGTCAGCAGTTCCTGAATACTTAAATCCGGCCTCAGATAACGAATATTTATATTGACACAAAGTAGGTGGAAATGAATTATACGATTTTAATCTCGATAAAAATGTAGTAAAATCTGAATGTACTGGATACGAATTATTTCTTACTAAATAAACCAATGAAGGAAAATCGTTAGAAAACTTCTGTAAATTCATGGTTTTCAATAAAACAAAAAATAATTGGTTGAAAAAAAAATCGAATCAATAAGATAATTTACTGAAATAAAATTACACGACTTGATTGTACAACAGTTGCATAGTAACTGACTAAATGTTAATATCTTGTCTGTCAAATTAAAAATCGTTTAGATTTTTTTCTATAAAATTACAGGGAGATTTGTTTCACTGTTAGGCATAGATTCCTGGTTAAACTTTTTTCATCTCCCCGTAATAAGTGACTCAGAACCGTCAACCATACATATTAGAATTTTTAGCTATACGGTGATCGAATGTGCTGCAAGGCGGACTTTCCTCCTTGAATTTTTTTTCACCTCAAATTACTACTATAAAATTGTATATTATATTTAATATTTGTTGTAAAATACTGTTAACTGATTAAAAATAAATAAACAAAATGATAATAATAAAAAAAATATTTGTATTTATTTCTGAAAATGATATTAAAAATCGTTTAGAATTTTTTCTATAAAATTACAGGGAGATTTGTTTCACTGTTAGGCATACATTCCTGGTTAAACTTTTTTCAACTCCCCGTAAAAAGTGACTCAGAACACCCAATCATACATATTAGAATATTTAGCTATACGGTGATCGAATGTGCTGCAAGGCAGACTTTCCTCCTTGAATTTTTTTCACCTCCCGGTAAAAAGTGCCTCAGAACACCCAACCATACATATTAGAATTTTTAGCTATACGGTAATCGAATGTGCTGCAAGGGGGACTTTCTCCCTTGAACTTTTTTCATCTCCCCGTAAAAAGTGCCTCAGAACACCCAAATTACTACTACTTACTGCTTTTAATATTAACTTAATATTAACTACTAATTAGGTATTATATTGGTCAATAAGTGCAGTGGCGTATCCAGGGGGGGTTTTGGGTGTTTTAACCCCCCTCCCCCATTGACATTTCCCCCCCCTAATAAATATTGCTTATAGAGTTCGGGACTGCTTGCATGTTAAGTTATAAATTTGTCTTATGAAATGGCGAAATTAAATACAAAGTTTTAATTTGCATATTTGTGCATATTTTGCATTTTTTAAACTTAAATGTTCATACAATTGTCGGGAAAAATCATATTTGGATAACATTGAAAAATATCTTAAGAAATATTATGTTTGGTTGGGTACAATTATTATGACTAAAATTATCAAGATTTAGTAACAAGACATTTTTTTGGAAATTTGCAATTAATATTACCTTTCACAAGAACCTAAGAATGTGCACCATCATTAGTTAAAAAATGCTATCGTAATAAAAGAATTTGTAAGACATGTAAGATACAAGTTTCCCACTAAAGTGTTATTTTTTCAAAATATAAAGCTAATCATGACAATGAAAGAACTTTCTCTATCAATATTGACCATGAAACTTCATCAACTGTTCAACATTTGTTAGCCGTTATTTTTTACCTTTTGAGTTAGTATCTATTTGGTATGAATGAAAAATATGTTTGAACATAGGTACAACCCTATTATCTACTTAGTTTCAAGTCACATGGTAGATTTTATTCCAACTTTGACTAGGTATAGTATATAAATGTGCTAAACCTAACCTACCTGGCTACCTAGTACCTACTAGAGGAATTATATTTTCCAGGTAAACCAAAGAATACAAGTGAGTTGATGGCAGGATAAATAAGAAATAAAAAAAATATTAATATTATACAATGCAACTTAAAAAAGATGTTAAATTTTGTTTAATAATATTAAGAACTACTGCAGTAACGCCTAGGGGCGAGTAGGCGAAGGTGGCAGGGAAATTGCATATCCACCCATGTCAATAAGCAAATTATCTATTATAAATGAAGACAGTTTTATCTACCTCAAATATTGGGTTCCTAATATTTAAATAAATGACTTAAGAAAAAAATTGTTCACTAACTGACTGGTTTTGGATCTGAGTATCAAAAAATTGCATAATGAATCAGGAATGACCACTGACAATAAAAAGAGTACAGATTCTAATAATGATAATGATAAAACTATAAAATATAATCATTAAGAATAACTGTAGGTATACTTAATAGTTAGTACCTACTACCTACTTACCTAGACATAATCAAATTATTAATTAAATACAATTTAATATCTGTTTTATAATTAATGTACCTACATGGCTTATAATTTATAAATAGGTATTCCAATACCGGCTATACCTATATAGATTACAAGTGAACGTTTTTTTTTTTTTAAATAAATTATTATTGTAGTTAATAAACACCAGATTGTGTTCAACAATTAACCAGTATTTACCTACTTCAAATTTAAAACTATTATCATGTGAAATAGATTTTGAAATAAATATTGATAAAATGATTAATTATTATGCAAATACTTTAAGATGCATTATTCAATTGAACAAAAAAATAAAGAGTTAGTAGGTAATTATTGTGGTTTTATTCTGAATTCTGATAAATAAAATTATTATAATGATAGAAGCATATTATGATTATACCTTTGATTTCTCAGTTCTGTTATTTCTATGTTAATAATAATATGGTGTATAACCAATGTTTATCAATATATTAGTAATTATCATATTTATTATTTTTATTTAATCCAGATAAAATTTGGCAACAGCAGCTAAATTTGTAAGAAAAGTTAATTGTTACCTACTTATATTGATATTTATTTACTACCTAGGTACTTATATATCTGTCTATAGTAATAATATACACCTAAATTATTTATTTATTTTTTGGTAAGTAGGGGTAAATTTCAAAAGGTAGTTTGCCCCTAATAATTAATCCCGTCACCACACAGTGAGGTAGGCTATTGTTTTAGGTAGGCGTAGGAACATGAGGAAGCAGGACAACTAAAAATATTCCTTATTGATTTTGATATAAGCCGCCTATGAGTTATTTTAAATTAATAGTTTTGTTAAGTGGGCTGTAGCCCCCCCCCCCCCCCAGAATTTTAACCATAGTTGCGCATTATAGAACAATAGAACCTTATAAGATTTAATGATTATATGAATTCTTTGTATGGAAAGTCTTGTTCGCTTGGCGTACTTGGTTTTGGTAAAATGTTATTAAATTTTAAAAAGGTGTCAATAAGACCTCGGATAATAAGACTACAGGTGACAATAAGACCAACGAGATGACAATTAGACCAAGCGGTCTTATTGTCCCCAGTTTTTGTAAAACTGAATTGAGACAATAAGACCAAAAGTTTAAAAAGGGTGACAATAAGACCGCGCGGCCTTATTTTCCATGTTTTTGTAAAACTGAATTCAGACAATAAGACCACAGGTTTAAAAAGGGTGACAATAAGACCGCGCGGCCTTATTGTCCCCAGTTTTTGTAAAACGGAATTGAGACAATAAGACCACAGGTTGAAAAAAGGTGACAATAAGACCGCGTGGTCTTATTGTCCCGAGGTCTTATTTTCCTTTTCCCTCGGTGAACTCCTTCAATGCGTTGTAACACCGTATAATTGACTTGCCTGCATTCGTCGTTCCTGGGACATAAAATTATTTTCCGAGCAAACTCGTTGACGTTAGCCAACGACATTTGCCGTGGAAAAACAAAATCAATCAAATTATTGACTTCACATACCATTTCCCGGGGTATTTCAACAGTGTCCTGAACACCGTCGACCGCTGGCAATTGGCCACTCCCGAGCTGAAGCAACCATGTTGCAAAGTCAGCGTCGTTATCAGCGCGCATGTTCCGTATCAAATTGAACTGTTCCAGGTTGCGCCACAAAGAGTTGTATTTGATAGATGACCTGACAATGTCACTCCTTGTTCCCCTGCGCACAACAGGTAGAATCTGCCTGAAGTCACCAGCGAATAGTACCGGTTTACCGCCGAACGGCAATTCTGAACCCATGATGTCCTGGAGTAACCTATTGACCACTGTGAGTTGTAGTCCCGGAGACATGGGCGCTTCGTCCCAGACAATGAGTGCTGCGTCACGTATCCTCTGAGCACGCAACGACTGCAAGGTGATGGTCGACGTCGAATCGTCGTTCAGTGTACCGAACGGCAATCCAAACGTCGAGTGCACTGTCATGCCCCCGTCCATGAGCGACGCAGCGATTCCTGTAAAAGCCACGGATAACACGGATCGCCCTTGGTTGCGAAGCGACCATATGAGGCATCCGTATAGTGTTGTTTTACCTGTTCCTCCGGGACCGTCAATGTAGAAAAGTTTTGATATGTTTCTGTTGTCGTCTACGGCTGCCATCACACGATTGAACACTGTCCGTTGTTCGTCGTTCAAATTGTCCAATTGTACGGTCCAGCGCACCGCCGTGTCTATAGCACCAAACATGTCATCGTCCGGATCTTCTTCCAGCAATGTGACGTCCGGTAGTGGCAAACCGTAGTCCGCAAGCGATTTTCCGTGACCACGAAGCATCCTGTTGATTGCGTCCAAACACGCAGCCTTCGCGCGGTCAATGTCTTTCAATCGGTGGTTGAAGTCTTGCAACATGTGAGGTTCGCTGGCTTGATACAATGCCAGCGGGTTTGTGATCTCACAGTGCAATAGCATTGTCACAAAAAGGTAACGAAGCTGGACTGAAGTGTCCAATGTTGCTGATTCAGCCATGCACGCCAACATAGCTTGGTCGTCTTCCACAAGTCCCATCGCGACGGCTGCAGCCGCGTATGTTGGATGCTCTATCCCGTCTACCTTCCTCATGTCCCGGAAACACTGTGGGCCTCTCTTGTGTAGAAGTAGCAATCGTAGGTAGAAACGATCACGATCAAGTGGGTTGACAATGTACATTCGAGCCAACGTCTCGTACGTCATATGTCTTTGACGTCGTGACCATGTTCTCCTAGACGCGTTCCAAGTGTAATGTATTGGTATCTCTTGGTAAAGGTACTGTCTAGCCTCTACGTCTGTCATGTTGAGGTCGAAAAATGCTGTGAGGTGGTTCGAGCCAAAGCCGCGTTCTGCACCTGCTCTAGTACTTGTCCAGGTCCAAAGTACACGTTGTGATAGTCTTCCAGGTGGACAGGAAGTCTAATGATCGTATGACTCTTGTTATGCATTTCATACGAAAATAACCTCCAAACAGCTTCTGGTGGACTGACGTACCGTGAGTTTATGTAACTGAAATCAACATCAATGTATATCATAAACATTCAAGAATAAAATAATATATATATATACCGGGTGATTCTTTTATCATTGAATACTCATTATTTCAGAA
>NW_021771222.1:4327-10379 GCF_005508785.2 Acyrthosiphon pisum | reverse complement strand
AATAACAAAGTAATAGTATTTTGGGGTCTAATTATAAATAAAGTAAAAACTAAAAGTGAATACAATTTACAAATTGTTACTTTTTTTTAAAAATAAATTACAAAATCAGTCCATAACGACTAATAAGTAGTAGGTATACCATTGATTATTATATAAATTCTATATTAGTGTAATAGGTATAAACATTGATGATGTAGGTACATTGTTGAAGACTTAATGTTATACATGATCAAAATGTATAAGTATTATAATATAATATTCCTAGCAAAACCTCCATCAGTAATGTATGATCAACGCGATCAAATGCTTTTGTAAAATCCATGTATATAACACCAACCTGAAAATGATTAATGTTCGTGAACTTAGCGGCAATCATGTAACAGATTTCAATTAAACCTAACCAACAATTTTGTTGGACGTTTGTTGGACATTGTTGGAAAGGTTTTACAATTTGTTGGACCGTCATTAAAAAGTTATAAACATTTTTCCAAAACCGCCGCTAACTTCACACCATCGGCCAACTTTTTTAAAAGTTCCAAAAGCCATCCAAAACAGTTCTATATGGTTTGTTGGACGTTGTTGGAAAGGTCCCGCCATTTGTTGGAACTCTGTTGATATTATAAGAATTTTTGAAAAAGTGCCCCTCGGCCAACTTTTTTAAAAGTTCCAAAAGCCATCCAATACTGTTGGCGACAGTTTGTTGGACGTTGTTTCAAAGCTCTCGCCATTTGTTGGAACTCTGTTGATTTTATACGAATTTTTGAAAAAATGCCATTTGGCCAACTTTTTCAAAAAGTTTCAAAAGCCATCCAAAACGGTTGTAAACCGTTTTTTGGACGTTGTTGGAAAGGTTCTGCCATTTGTTGGAACTCTGTTTATTTTATACGAATTTTTTAAAAAATGCCACTTGGACAACTTTTTTTAAAAGTTCCAAAAACCATCCAAAACGGTTCTATATGGTACCACTCGGCCAACCAATAAAGTTCATGAATAAAGAACGTTCAATTGATTTTTTAGAAATCGCATTTTATTTGTTATGTTTAAAATACCATTAGATACTCTCCAATATATACCCTTCTACACGCCTGCTGACTAAACTTTTAATCTTAGAACATAACTATATTGTGATGGTTAAATTGATATTACTACTTTTAAAATGATAACATACAAATCATTTTCACAGAAAATCAGCTTCTTCTCAGTTGACTATCCATCGGATTAACAAAAAAAAATTTGATATTGATTTTATGTGAATTTAAAAGCAAGGCTGGGCATTAACGAGTTAAAAATTAAAATTAAGTTAAAACGTTAAGTTTATATTAACTAAGTTAAATAACTCGTTAATTTTTTTTAACTGAGTTTTAACTTAATAAGTTAATTTTTTTACATATTTAATGTGTTAACTTCAAGTTAATTATACACAGATTTCTTAAAATTAAGTTACACGAAAATCGTTATTCTTGGTTTAAATATGTAATTTTGTCCAAATTTGAAATTAAAATGTCTGTAAAAAATAAATGTGTTTATATATTTTTAAGATTTTTTGGTTACAGTATGAATTATTTATGAGAATCTTTGTTTTAAATTTTCAATCCTCAATTATAAAAACTGAACATTTATAATTTTTTAATTACAACGGTTGATAATTTTCGGAATTTTTATACATTTTGTCAAAAAAAATTCATTTCTGTGTATTTTCAATATTTTTCAACTGCTATTCTATCAATATATCAGGAACCTTGTATTACATTTTCAGACTTTTTGACCACCAAATAAAATTTAATTGACAATTATAAAAAAAAAAAAACAAAAAAATTGAAACTCACAATGGACACACACAATAATTTTGATATAAATAGTTAAAATCAAAAATAATTATATATTATATAAACAAATAAATTATAATCAGCTAAAAAAAAATCACTATCTAATTTATAGTAGCACCAAATACTTATTCAGTTTATGTGCTACATATTACTGTGAATATGTCATGTATTATTAATATTATGTTTCTATTATAGTTTATTCAAACGAAGTATCTTTTAAATTGTTAATTTGTGTAATTAAAATTTTTTTTTGTAGTGTAGATATTACTGAACAAATTAACAGTTTTGTGTTGATTGTAATGGGCCGCGTGGTATTCAATATTCATTCGTTCTCAGTTAAAAGCTGGTAAAATATATTATATATAGGTATTATCATAGTATAATATGTATAATAGGTATAGTAAAATATAGTAAAATATTATATCACAATTAGAATTATAGAAATGTAATTTAAGTATAAGTGATTTTTATTACTTTGGTGGGTATAGTTACGACTTAGGTCCGTTACCCCAATACCATCAAATAAATATAAATAACTCAAAAAATATCCTATTGATTGTTATTCCATTTGTAACGTTTGGTAACCCTAATTTAAACATTTGTACACCTCCCCAAACTCAGGAAAATTAATTTCCTGAGTCGGTACCGGTGTTACCGTTACACCAACTACCAGGCTCATTATACAATAGTTTCTCTACCCCGAAGGCCGAAATGTTATAAAAAAAAGCTCAGAAATCAATGTCATAAAGTTTAAGGGTACGAGAAATAATATTTCTTAATATTATAATATAAACATAAGATTGTTTTAACTAAATTTATTAAATATGCACTGTCATTGGATGTTAGAATAAAAATGGTAATGATTAATGACTATAATCGTTTAATAACAGTACAAGTAAGAGTCGAGCCTTCTACACATAGGTACTCAATCATAATTATAGTTATTGTTACTTAGTAGTATTATTACAATACAATGCTAGTGGTGATTTTGCACATTGTCTCTGATCAAACCTACCTACGGCCTATCCATTAACGATAGTTCTTAGTTCAAATTTAAAATAATGATTATATTAAACAAATGGGTTATTTGAGCCTGGTCACTGCTATGACGAAAAAAATATAACAATTATAATTTGTATAGACCTTTTAACAATAATTGTGAATTAATATGCCGATGGTAACGCGACGATGTATAGTGCAGGACAGACGTCATCACGACGACAGTGTTATTAAAGGTACTTATATTATATTACCGCAGCCGGCACTACGGAGTAACCCATATCCTAAATAGCATGAATAAATGTAGGTATATTTGGAATATATTATGAAGGTAAAACTAACAACTTACAAGAGTACAAACTAAAAGATACATTTAATACATACACAAATACAACAATAACTAATAATTATGGTGATTATAATACGTGTGTAAGACCAGCTATTCCTATTATGTATACGTATGTCTTGTGTTTGCCAGTGTGTAGACATTTTATATGATGGGTAATTTGGATCGTATTTTACGAACTTCATCGGGGAGACGCCAGGTTATGGCAATAGTGGTCTTTTGGAATTCCCGGGTGATGTCGAATATATTATTCAGTTTGACGCTTGTATACAATTTAATACAATATATTTATAAATGCAATATAATATCTATATAAATAGTTATTATTAGCTAATAATAAAATTATCACTCAATAGTTTATACTAAATACTAATATAAATTTATAATTGGACTCTCTCGTCATTTTACCGTCACGTCCAGTACTGAACGGTGCTGTGTATACATTTTTATTGTTTGACGAAATCAAAGGAATTATATTCACTGTCATATTATTTTAAACACAACTAAGGTAAGTAAAAATTACATTTGTTTATTAATTTGATATTATTAGTTACTATCTATACAATTATTTACTGTCGATTATTTACTTACTTTTACATTTTATAAGATATCAGACCACTTACATTTGTAAATTAATAGAGCTAAACGCGATCTACTGGTCGTACAATTTGATATGTTATGACTGTAAAGACTGGATTTATATTTTTACATATCGTTACTGAGTGTATATGTTACGTGCAATGTGGAATACCGGCCAATGTATACATTGCCCGGTCAATGTGGTCTTGCTATGTGAACCACGATGTTTTTAATCACCAACTAACTATTTTTATTATTATTATTACCCATTTATAATTAAAATAATAATAAGTAATTTTTTTTAAAAAAAACAATGATTATTAATTTTATTAAATCTTATCATATAACGAATATTTTAAAACAATTATAATAATAAAAATAATAATTGTTAAATAATATTGACAGAATTAAAACAATAATTAATTATATTTGTATATTATATTAATATTACGAATATTTGATGGAATAACAAAAAAAAATAATAACTTCATTACGTTGTGTACTTGTAAACAGGGTTGCAAAACCAAATAAATGCAAGTGTACAAAAGCAGACAAACTATGTAATTCCAAGAGTCATGCTTCTAAACCCGTGTGCATATAAATAGGTATTAACTAATAATAAATTTATAATTTATAATAAAAATAAAACGATAAGTATTATTTATTATTTTTTTTTTGTTATTCCATCAAATATATATTCGTTATATGATAAGATTTATTAAAATTAATTATCATTGTTTTTTTTTTAAAAAAATTACTTATTATTATTTTAATTATAAATGGGTAATAATAATACAAATAAAAATAATGTTAGTTGGTGATAAAAAACTTCGTGGTTCACTGGTTCACATTGCCCGGGCAGGACCACATTGACCCGGCAATGTACACATTGCCCGTAACATATATAGTCTTATGAGAATAAGAAATGTGGACGATTTGTTCAACTCTGAGTTTGTAGGAAAAAGTTTTTTTTGCATATATGAGAATATTTCATGGGTTAGGGAATATTTAGCTTATTTAGCATATTTTAGAATATTTGGTAAATTGTGAGAAAAAAATATTAATTTATTAATAATTTTAATATTATGGTACACGAAAATGTTTCTATTTAAAATTTACAATATTTTTTTGTGTCATTTTGATAAAAATAAAACACACAACGTTATACCACCTATCATAATAGTTGTTCTGACGTTCACTAAACATAGTGGCTAATCTGCAATGCTGGCAAGTTATTTCATACTGATACGATCAACGTATAATAATATGTGTATTGTTTATAATATATGAAAATGTCCAAATATTTGGATTTGGACTTTTACAATTGCGTATTTAAATCCAATTTCGTGATTTTCAGTTTTTAAAATTAACAAAATAAAATAAATTGTTAATTTTAAAAACGCAAGTGTATATACCTCACTAATCAGTTAAAAAAGATTGTATAAAAAATAAATAATAAAAAACAATTGTATATTAAGCTAATATTGATGTTCATTGATAATTTTTGCATATTTTTAAAATTTCTTAAAGAATAATAATTTTGAACTTTCGCCTCTTCGTATGTGTCGTATTCACCTTTTATCACAGCTTTTTCATTTATATATTATAATGTATGTATTAATCTTCTGTCTTTAAAGTCAATACCTATCTTATCCATAATAGGAAAACGTTTTTCCCATCTAACATTGTCGAATGCCTTTTCCAAATCTACGAAGGCTACCTTCATATACAGGGTGTCTCACTATGATCTGACAATTGCAATAACATATATTCTATTGAATATTTTTGACTTTTTTTTTTTGAATTGTTGATTGATGTCTGCGCTACATTAAAAAAATATTTAGAAATTTTTTTTCACATTTTTTATGAAAATTAAAAAATGTTTGATATTTAAAAAAAAATCAAAATAGCCATTTTGTAAATACAAATTTAAAAAAAAATATTGGCGTCAATAACGTTAACTAAGGTTGAATCGATTATTTTTAAATGATTTTTAAAGTTTATTTAAATTCAAATTTATTTCTTGTTTATCAGCGTTACGGCAATTATCAGAATTCTATTATAGCGATTATCGATTATCCAGAAAATCATTTTAAATAATAAGAAATTCTGCTAACTTTAAAAAACCGTAGAAAATAAACGTACCTATTAACATTTAAATTTTTGGATATTTTTGGAAATTTTTATAGAATCATATAAACAAATTGGCTATTTTGATTTTTTTAAATATCAAATAGAACATTTTTTTAATTTTTTAATTTTACATAAAAAAATGTGAAAAAAAAATCAAAATATTTTTTTA
>NW_021771222.1:0-4227 GCF_005508785.2 Acyrthosiphon pisum | reverse complement strand
CAGTTTTGAATACGCTTTTAACTGTTGAAGAAAATAAGGTCAAATATTTGAGTTGGAGCATACAAAATGAAGTAATTGATTTATTAGCAACAAATATACAAAATATAATTTGTCAAGAAATTAGAGAAGCACCATGTTTTGCAATTGTTATTGATTCTACTCAAGATATTTGTAAAGTGGATCAAGTTAGTGTGATAATAAGATGTACTAGTCTAAATTACACACTAAAAAAAATAGATATTAAGGAATTATTTTTAGGTTTTTTTGCTTTACATGAACATGCTGCTAAAGACCATGTCAATTTAATACTCGAAATTTTAATAAAGTTTGGTATTGATATAAATAAGTGTCGTGGACAGGGTTTTGATGGGGCATCAGTAATGAGTGGAATACACAATGGAGTAAAAAAAAAGAATTTTGGATATTGTTCCTAATGCCCATAATCTTAATTTGGTACTCTCTGATGTAGCAAGAAGTACAACAAAATTTTCATCGTTTTTTGATACTGTCCAAGAAATATTTAATTTATTCAGTAAAAGTGGACCACGATGGGCTTCCTTAACAATTGGTGACAATGTAGCAAACATAATAAAAAAGAAAGTTCTAAAAAAGTGTGTGTTACTAGATGGGAGGCAAGACATGATGCAGTTTATGCTTTAAAAGATACATCGATGTTTTAAAATCATTAACTAACATCATAACTAACTAAATTGAAAATCTCTTACAAACCTTGGTTATAGTAGAAATATGCTTTTAAAATTATAATAATTTGTGTATGAAACTTACAATTTAAATGTATATATATACATATATATATGCATGTGCTACATCAGTTACAAATTCACAATGAATAAAAATTAAGTGTTAGTTGTAGGAACTCTTATGATTAACAGAGTATGGTTTAGAGACAAATTAGTAATCAATGATGATTCTTTTTCTTGTTTGTCTGTTTCATTTGCATTGATGAAGTCATTTCTAGCATAATGTTCTGAAACAATACAATTATATACAAATATCTACTGATATATTTTTGAGTACATAAAGAATTCTAAATAATTTACCACTTAGTGTGCGACTCGCAGCCAGTTTAAATGCATGTTTGACATTTGATACAAATACATTGCAAAATCCGCATCAAGAGAGGAGTACGTGCAGGTTGTCGAATTTTTTCTAGCTCTAAGTAGTAGTACAATATTGATTCTTTTTCTTGTGTGTCTGTTACAACTGCATTGATAAAGTTGTTTCTAGTATAATGTTTCTGAAACAATACAATTATATACAAATATCTGCTGATATATTTTTGAGTACATAATGAATTCTAAATAATTTACCTCCTATTGTGCGACTCGCAGCTAGTTTAAATGCATGTTTGACATTTGATACAAATACATTGCAAAATCCGCATCCAGAGAGAACCACGTGGAGGTTGTTGAACTTTCTCTCCTCCGCGAGTCGTACTTACGACTGATTATTAATTATGTGTCACACAGACTTGTCACACAGACTTGGATCACACAGATAGGATTCGATGTTCATAAAGTTCTTGAACATGAAGTTCGTGAAAACGCTACATATAGTTGTCCGTGCATGAACACCGGTGAAGGCAGGAGCAATCCAACTCTATCGAATGTTTGACCCTGTGACTTGTTAATGGTCATAGCAAACGACAAACGTACGAGAAATTGCACTCGTCGCATTATAATGGACATGTCGTCTTCACCACTCGACGTGAGTGGTATTGCAGGTATGACTATATCTTCCTGTGCACCACCAGACAACATCCTCGCTTTGAAGTTGTATCGTCGCAGTTCAGTAACAACCAACCGTGTACCATTGCAAAGACGTCTCTTTGAATCTAGGTTCCTAAGCAACATGACAATAGAACCGACCTTTAGTGTCAAGTTATACGGCGGCAGTCCGTCTGGTTCCAGAGTGTTGAGAAACTCTGTCGGATAATTGGCCACTTCGTCGGGGTCGTCTACCACCACAGTGTCTATGGCTGTATAGGTTCGGTGAACTCCTTCAATGCGTTGTAACACCGTATAATTGACTTGCCTGCATTCGTCGTTCCTGGGACATAAAATTATTTTCCGAGCAAACTCGTTGACGTTAGCCAACGACATTTGCTGTGGAAAAACAAAATCAATCAAATTATTGACTTCACATACCATTTCCCGGGGTATTACAACAGTGTCCTGAACACCGTCGACCGCTGGCAATTGGCCACTCCCGAGCTGAAGCAACCATGTTGCAAAGTCAGCGTCGTTATCAGCGCGCATGTTCCGTGTCAAATTGAACTGTTCCAGGTTGCGCCACAAAGAGTTGTATTTGATAGATGACCTGACAATGTCACTCCTTGTTCCCCTGCGCACAACAGGTAGAATCTGCCTGAAGTCACCAGCGAATAGTACCGGTTTACCGCCGAACGGCAATTCTGAACCCATGATGTCCTGGAGTAACCTATTGACCACTGTGAGTTGTAGTCCCGGAGACATGGGCGCTTCGTCCCAGACAATGAGTGCTGCGTCACGTATCCTCTGAGCACGCAACGACTGCAAGGTGATGGTCGACGTCGAATCGTCGTTCAGTGTACCGAACGGCAATCCAAACGTCGAGTGCACTGTCATGCCCCCGTCCATGAGCGACGCAGCGATTCCTGTAAAAGCCACGGATAACACGGATCGCCCTTGGTTGCGAAGCGACCATATGAGGCATCCGTATAGTGTTGTTTTACCTGTTCCTCTGGGACCGTCAATGTAGAAAAGTTTTGATATGTTTCTGTTGTCGTCTACGGCTGCCATCACACGATTGAACACTGTCCGTTGTTCGTCGTTCAAATTGTCCAATTGTACGGTCCAGCGCACCGCCGTGTCTATAGCACCAAACATGTCATCGTCCGGATCTTCTTCCAGCAATGTGACGTCCGGTAGTGGCAAACCGTAGTCCGCAAGCGATTTTCCGTGACCACGAAGCATCCTGTTGATTGCGTCCAAACACGCAGCCCTCGCGCGGCCAATGTCTTTCAATCGGTGGTTGAAGTCTTGCAACATGTGAGGTTCGCTGGCTTGATACAATGCCAGCGGGTTTGTGATCTCACAGTGCAATAGCATTGTCACAAAAAGGTAACGAAGCTGGACTGGAGTGTCCAATGTTGCTGATTCAGCCATGCACGCCAACATAGCTCGGTCGTCTTCCACAAGTCCCATCGCGACGGCTGCAGCCGCGTATGTTGGATGCTCTATCCCGTCTACCTTCCTCATGTCCCGAAACACTGTGGGCCTCTCTTATGTAGAAGTAGCAATCGTAGGTAGAAACGATCACGATCAAGTGGGTTGACAATGTACATTCGAGCCAACGTCTCGTACGTCATATGTCTTTGACGTCGTGACCATTTTCTCCTAGACGCGTTCCAAGTGTAATGTATTGGTATCTCTTGGTAAAGGTACTGTCTAGCCTCTACGTCTGTCACGTTGAGGTCGAAAAATGCTGTGAGTTTGGTTCGAGCCAGAGCCGCGTTCTGCACCTGCTCTAGTACCTGTCCAGGTCCAAAGTACACGTTGTGATAGTCTTCCAGGTGGACAGGAAGTCTAATGATCGTATGACTCTTGTTATGCATTTCATACGAAAATAACCTCCAAACAGGTGGACTGACGTACCGTGAGTTTATGTAACTGAAATCCACATCAACGTATATCATAAACATTCAAGAATAAAATAATATATATATATATACACCGGGTGATTCTTTTATCATTAAATACTCATTATTTCAGAAAGTGTACATTTTTTTGAAAATAAATTTTTACATAGTTTCAAGTCGCTTATAAAACAATGTTTTTCTTAAAAAATTATATTTTTAAATATTTTTTATCCTTATAATTTTTTAAGTTTTTTAATTTTTTGAATGACAACATTGGGTTTAAATTTTATATTCCTACATGGCCCTTGTAGACGTATTTATACAAATACATTACGCTCTTCACGGTAGAGCACACCTCAACATTTATGTGTGCATCATACTTGACCAGCAAGTAGGGGTTATACGGGACAACAAACTCATTGCTGACAGGATGGCCTCTGATGTTGACCACAAGTCCATTGTTCGGTCTACGATAAGTCGGGTAACCACCATCAGAAATGTATACAGTCTCCTCGATGTATTCTTTGGGATATTTCTTTGTACAACTATTGTCCAACATACACGGACTGTTGTGATTGAGTGGTCCA
>NW_021771221.1:25834-26083 GCF_005508785.2 Acyrthosiphon pisum | reverse complement strand
CTAATATAATGGATATTGGATAGTACTACGAACTATTTGGATTAAAAATCAAACTATTGATGTAAATCTTGAAAAACAAATTTCTGTAGAAGCCAAGTTCTGGAGTGATGTTCTTACTAGAATAATAAAAATTAGGTATACTTTTTCTTACTGCTGGTAATACAGCATTAAGAGGCAATGAAGGAAAAGGAGAAAAAGAGTGTGGAGGTAATTTTTTACGAACACTACGACTTCTCGCTGAATTTGATC
>NW_021771221.1:7265-25734 GCF_005508785.2 Acyrthosiphon pisum | reverse complement strand
AAAATGAAAACATAGCAGATATAGGTGGTTTAAGTCATGCTTATATGGCATACCAAAAATACGTATCGAAACATGGAGCAGAAAACCGGCTACCTGGATTAGAGGATCTGTCACCCGAACAATTATTTTTTGTAGGATTCGCTAGTGTAAGATATCTCCTTCACCATCAATATTAAACATATGGATACGGAATTCCTACCTCCACTAAACATATGATTTTAGGCTAACGTAACATAAATATAATTGTTGGTTCTCATTAGAGCTTCTGAGAGATAATGAAACTAAAATATTTAAAAAAAAGAGGGTAATGAGATGTACCTGACGATGTTATATTTAACTATGCTATCAGTTGTGTTGGCTTACAAACTTGTATCCGAATCCATAAGTTGGATTCCGCATCCATAAGTTTAATATAAATGCCTTTTACTTGCCTAGTTTTTTATGTTTAACATTGAATTACAAATTTACAGATATGGTGTGAATCGACAACTGAACAGGCATTATTAAATGATTTATTGACCGACGTCCATAGCCCGGGTAAAATTCGAGTATTAGGAACCTTATCGAATTCTAACGAATTCGCTAAAGCTTTTCGATGTCCAATCGGGTCTCCCATGAATCCGTCGGAAAAATGTAAAATTTGGTAAAATGTTAAAACAATTGAATAAATATTTTTTTTCAATTTATGTATACCTAGTGAGTGTATTTAAATAATGTATATTATCTTTCTATGATGTAACTCGTAAACTAAAAATCATAAAAAATTGGTAAAATAGATTTCTTAATGTGATATATTATTAAAAAGTGCTTAGGACTATTTCTGAGAAACATCAAAATTACTCATAGATAATGTTGTTTGTACGTACTGTCATTTACGACTCAAATAATCATGGACAAACAATCACAAAATACAGAAGAGTAAGTATATAAAAGGGCTATCATTGTATGTAACATATTTTTTTGTGAAGTCCGTGTCAAAGGTCCATTAATCTAGTTGATTTCACAAATTTATAAAAATTATTTGGACTTGGTAAAATATTCGTACATATTCGAGACATAAAGTATTTTCAATAGTTATCATAAATTCATAAAAAATGTTATGAATGATTTGAATAGTTTAATTATTTAAGTAACGATTATTTTTATAAGTACTTGAAGTAAAAATGTTTAAATAATTCGTAATCGCGGAAATATTAGGAAATTATTTTGTAGTTACAAATTCATAAAATGTTCAATTTTTACAGCTAAAACTTTACACTTTAACACAAGTTTCCTCATAAGTGAATACCACGTGAGAATACCACAAGAGACATAAATATTAAATAACACTAATTATTATTCTCATTGATAATCAATTTTTATAATTTTATTGAACATATAATACAATATATTATAAACATTTTACCCATACGCAGCCACCTAAAATTAATATATTTTATTAAGAAACCATGAAAAATTATTTTTAACATGAATATTGTAACAATTGTAACTAATGAGATGTAAATGGGCAAATTACTGCTTAAGTTTGAAGTTGTCAGGTTTTATTATTGAAAACTGGTGTCAGATGTCAGGGTTCTGTATTTTAAGACGGTTGTAGTGTAAGCTAAAAATCGTGACTCGGCGAGTCGCATTTGTATAAAAATTAAATTTGAAATGAACGAAAAATCTTAAAAATCAAATAATAATTTAAATAAGCTGTTAATTATTTTCTTATGAGCCTATGGAAAGTGCCCGTGGTGCTCTGTTTAACTAATACCGACTAATTAATATTTTAATATAAGAAATGCAATGTTTCCTGCTACAATGAATTTAACCTACCGTTTTCCTAAAGGTTATGTTAGGTTATGTTGCTATCATAGCAATATACTCGTAAATACCTGAAATATATAAATTATAATATACTTAGTAATATAACCTGAAAGACCATCTTTACTCAGAATCGTTTTTCGTATTCAATGATTTATTACTTATTGAATTAAAATTGAAATACACGCATTACAGTGACACTCATAACGCGGTATAGTAGATAAGTACCTACTATGCAGCAAATAGATTACCTACTTTCCTTATTTTGAATTTTTAAGGTTCGTAAGTACTAGACTAAATTAACGTCTATAAAGAAATTTAATTGAAAGAATAAAAAATGCTTCTTGTTAGAATAATAACATTTAAAACTGAAAAAAAAACAATCGAATAGGATGAAGAGATTTATTATTGTTGAAAATCATTTATGGCATGTATAGACTCGGTCGTTATTTTTAAAACAATTTCTGAAGTATATAGATAAGGGATATTTTTAAAACTGGTCAGCTCGATGCGGATAAGGTCAAATTGCACTCGTAACAGTTAAACGTAATAGGTGAATTGCACCCGGGTTCAAAAAAAAAAAAGGTAACGTTCAAATTACATTCGGGTTCAAAAAGGTTATGTTCAAATTACACTCGCTATGATCATTATATAAAACTTATATTTACTAATGATCAGTCGATGAAAGAATAATTTTTGTTTATAAGATCTAAAAGTTATTATTTTTATTGAATTCAAAACTTTAAGTTACAATCTAATACAATAAATGAGTGGTTTTCAGAAATGCTATATAAAAATAAGATATGTTTTAAAACATCCAGAATATTGGGCTCTCTCTCTCTCTCTCACTCTCACACACACATTTTACGTTTATTTTGTGCCATCAATCGACACTCTTGCAACTGTTACTGTTTACTAAAACTAATATGTATATTATGTTCTATGCTTTATTATAGAATGAACGAGTCACGTACAATAAAAATATTATTATTTTCTGAACTCGAGTGCAATTTGAACATTTTGGTCTGGTAGTGAGTGCAGTTTGACTATCCTAAAATAGATAACTGTATATAATATGATTAGTGATTACATATAATTCTCGGTTCCCGCATCATTGTGTACATATATTACGATATATTTATTTTAAGTACACAGCAAACATGAATACGTCGATATCAATAATAATATTACATAATATTGTATTATACATAATATGAAATTATTAAACTTATATTATGCTATCAACAATCAATCAATAATTATTAACTATTATCAAGAGCTTATATTCGCGTGAGTACAGTATTACAATTTATTATTATCAGTTTCTGTAAGTATGTTTTCAGCTGTGGCGTGGCAAAAAAGAATATGAATTTAGATGACACCTAAAATAAAGGTGATCGGTCGTGAAGGTAGGCCAATATATGACCGTACATAATACGCACTATTTAGGCTAGGTGATAAAATATTAGGACACGTAAATATATAGGAGTAGATATCAGATATTTAGTACCACGCCGCTGTATGTATATATATTGATGTAAATATGTTATGTGTATATGTTTATATTAAGTACGAATATACAAAACGAACAAAGAAAAAAATGATTTATATAATTTTCGAATTTTGAACTCTAATTATAACCTATATTACCTATGGGTATCATAATATTTTCTATCGGACATTGAAGACATGATAATATTATTATAAAGGCGAAAACAAATAATCGATCGTTACAATAATATGTATTTTATCGGAGGAGAGGGATTTCTGAGTTAGTTTGCTTATTTTTTAATTTGTTACACGTCTGCTCCTACGGCTCGCACACTAATGACGGCGTAGCTTCGACGTCGGGTGTTGTCACGGCCACTGTGACGGCGTTGTGAAATTGTCCACTCGATACAAGTCTTACAGTGGTCACGCCACACATAATCGTCTCCACGGCATTTTCTGTGGAAAAAAATAAACGAAACACAATACTTACAATACATTAATTGCAATAATAACAAATTGTCATATTATGAATCCTAAATTTCTGACACGGCTCCTCGGATAGGCAATTTCGGTACGCGTACGCGTAGATTACGAAATCGTTGTACGGTACGTCCTTTCCTCTCCGCCCGTTCAGTATATTATGTAGTTTTTTCGTTAGTTCATTACGGTTTTAAAGACTCGCTAGGCATATTTTACTATAAAATATTCAGTTTATCTTGGTCTATAATTCCCGTTAGTTTTTTTTTAATCGAAACTGTACACCCCTCTTTTGGAATTTTAGATCTTAATTGCTCCGGTATCGATCAAATATTATCGTAGGCGTGGTACAGTTGAAAACAATATAATATGCGGACGTTTTGTTTTTTCTCGCCATACACGATTATAGTATACCTATAATAATCAATTCCAGTGCTAACTGTTCTTAATTAGTTGCACAGTAAAATAATATATTTATCGCTATTTAATAATATTAAATAGGTATAATGATAGTGAATTTGTGTCGTCTTACTAACCTGGTTCCGAGTTCGTGCCGCAAATCGAATCAACCATAGACAACTGGGCCAAACCATCTCCACCGCCGACTTGAACGAAATCCGGCAGCCCTCGTTTGTCACACTGTTAATTTTAATATCGTCACGAGTCACAGTAATACGCGTTATCATACTATAATTATTATATGGCACGTTATTATTATAATCATATTATATTATTGCGTATAATATTATTATACACGCGTTTATATCGTTGACGAGTTCGCCCCCTCGTGCACTAAAAACGTCGAGAAGTTATAACAGTAGGTACACTCGTACGAACGTCGAGTCATATATTATAATTTGACATGACGAGAATTATATTATAATTATATACATATATATATATATATTATATACCTTATGAATCGTGCCGGTCTCGCGTTCCGTTAACGTCCTCTTCTGCTCGTGTCCAAGGCCGACGCCCAACGCTAAGATTTTCACCTGAGCCGGGTACAACATCGTCAGACTGCAATTCACCGGTTTTCCGTAATTCCTCAGCGTGTACACTTCAGCGATGTCGGCCAAAAGTATGTTGCAAGCTACAACGACGAAAACCCGATAACCGCAGTTTTAATAATAGTCGTTTTGGTCGTAAAAAAGTAAAAACCAGTATTGAATTTAATGAAACCCCTGCGTGTTAATAGAACGTGTAAACGGTGGCGATTTTTTTTTTTTTTTTTGTAAAGACGCGATTTTAAGTCATAACTCATTTTTAGAGTGCCAAAGAAAATTATTTAAAAAATGACAATTAAACCCGCAATTGAGCGTTTTGGAATTCATATAAATTATTATACTTCCTACGTCGTAACTCTTTACGATAATAATTTATACTATTATATTTATTGTACGATGGCGTCATATATTATTCTGTCAACCCGGCACGTACAATGATTTAACAGGACTTTCTGGGAGTCACCAAATTTAAATATTAATTAATTTAGGAAAGTTATTTTGGAAACAATTTAAACTTTAAACCGCATGCGGTGCTGTTAAAAGAAACCTGATTATAAAACCGACCACTATAACGTGCATTGATTGTACCAATATTGTCAAGATCGTAACTATAACGTGTTACTACTAGACACGTGCAACTTAATGTATAATATAGTTAAAAATAAAATTGAATTTATTGTAATTTAATAAAATTTTATTACGTGCTTTTACAAACACATTAACCGAAAAGGTCGGTCAATTAATAAAATATACAGTTTTATTCTACTGCACGTTTCCTACATTAACACCTAATATATATTTGCTTATTTATTAATTTCAACAGGCTAACATCTGTAGGTATATAATATAGGTGTGTTTGTGCGTTGACGTGATCGATTGTTGTTGAATAGGTAGGGGAGTTCTGTTTTTTTTTTGCAATCGACGAGAAAAAGTCTTCTATAATTGACTATGACCAAACAGGAAATTGTATTAGTTTTCACTGAGTGCGTAGACATCCTTTACAAACACCAAACTTATAGTTGATCCACGCGACACGTCTTATCCAAAAACCACGAATGCTTTTGATAACTATTAATACTATATGTATTATAACACACGTATAGTGTAGGTACATATCCATAAATACGTGTACACGACATAAACCGAGTTTGTATAATCTTAGCCCGTGGTAGAGCATATAGTTCCTCCAGAGATCACCATGTTTACCGTGAAGAAAATTATAATAATCGAGTGTTTCTTCCACACTTCATTCGAGCACTATATTTTCGGCATAGCTGGATGTCAAAGCAAGAAAATAATTAATTTTAAATTTCGAACTGACACGTTTTACCTGCGTGCGATTTCCAAGAACACTGTTGGAATATTAATAGCACAATATAATATTATTCTACGTGTAGTTATCATTATTCGCACATTACATGAATTGTTGACAATTTAACTAATAACCAGGAAACGGATTAATTTTAGAACTTACATTTTATATATTTTTTTATAAGATTCCAAGAAATGTATTTTAGCTGAGTAGGTAAGTTGCTATTTGTTCGGTGATACGAAGAAGCGAAATTATTTAAAATGATGCGATTCTTTTATTTTTTTTATTTTTATTTGACTTTTCGCCATTCACGTCATTTGCGTCATTTTTAATCTATTTTTAAATAAATCCCATATCGTGTTTTTCAGTCGACTGATCATCTGCTTTAATTTTCATCGTTCATTTAATAACTCCATATTAGTTATATTTACTTATTTAGATATGTAGGTACTTAATGAAATTATAATATTTTAATTTAAGATGTTCACTCGTTCGTTAATTAATATTTCATTTATCACTTTGTAATAAATATTGTATAATATGTTTATGTGTCTTCGGTATTACGTATCAAGATATTATTTTAATGATATATTATTAAACGAAATACTATGATTTCATTATACATATTGCAGAATATGTACATAATATGTAGATTGTAGAGAATACATTTATTTTATACGGGCATGCGGTTTTTGAACCTATTATACCAATTGACTATTGGAGAATCAAAACACATATATTTAAATGCCTCTCAGATACTTGAATAATCTATAGGTACAACAGGTAGTAAGTACCACCATAATATTATTGTTTTAATGTAATAAAGTATCAGGCGAGAAATACTCTCACTAGGCTAATAAATTATACAGTAGGTATAATAATATAAATATTCGCTTGGACGAATAATTGTTCACCAATAGGCATACTATAATATTATTATAACGTACGTATACGTCCAATCGACTATGCATAAATTTATTGGTACTTGAGTTTTTAAGTTTTACTTCTACAGACACGCGTTTGGTAAAATATTTTAAGTCATATACAGAAATGTACTGAACCGTTCTGAAAATAAATTTAAAAAGTAATAAAGGATTAAATAATAAAAGAATTTTTATTTGAATTTCTAAAATGTATGTAATAGCTAAGTAGTCAAGTTAACATCTTATTGCGTATTCGATTTTACTTCGTGCAACTCATCAAAAAAGGAATAATTATTCAAGTTTGATTATTTGTTTTTAAATACAAATATTTTATACTTGTATTCGTATATTATATGCAAACTGTTACTGTTAAAACCATTTGTTGCATAACAATACGGTAAGTATAAAGTTTAAACACAATTCAGTAACACATGGTTTTTTGATGTCAATGAAAGGTCAACCTATATGCGAAACCTGCAGACAAGAGCTCGGGAATGCAAAACACCCAGTAAACATATCAAACTATTATTGTTATTATAAAGAATTCAAACAATAAAAAAACTAGGCAAAGTAAAAAAATTGTACACAACCAATGGTCTATTATGCAGGCGAAGGTATAAATTCTAGATCAATAAAAAAAAAATAAAAAACATCAATACCATAGTGGTTTCATAATCAAAAATGGGATAGCTCTATAATAATATTCAATTTTATAAGATAAAAGATGGAAAATTATATTAGTAATATTATTAATCAAATAAATTGTGAATATATATTGCAGATTCAATTAAAAATCAACACAAATTGCAGTCGCTCCTCACATCCGTGCGTAGTGTCGCACATAATTTTATAGGTATCGTTTTATCACTATTATATAGTAACAAAATTTGTACCCACTCCGATAGATGGGCAATTTCAGTGTTCTTTTTTTTTATATATCTCGATCGGAATTTTAATTTTCCGTCGCAGCAGACGATGGGAATTTTATTTATTTGATGCGCCGTTGCAGTGTGTTGGATTAAAAAATAAAATACTCGCCGTGTGTCGTACAGCAATAATTGCTGAGAAATTCGACTGCGGTTATCCCCGACCACACTGCTGCAGCAGAGTAGAAGCACCGATACTTATACTTATTCGTATTCAGCTGGCGTGGGAATTATAATCGTATCGTAATCGCGGGCAAACGACGCACGTCCGTGTATTTGCCATTAAATTATTATGCCGACCGTAATTCGACGGGAAGCGCGGGCTTAACCAAATTTTACAAATTGAATATAATTTGATAACGCCGTAATACGTAGGTATACATGCACACAACATACTAGGTAATTCGAAAGGGTTAGATACGTGTACACACATATATATATATAAATAATATCGTGTGTACAGTCAGCTGTGGACGATAACGATTTGAACTACAAACGGAGTTTGTATAATACACCGTATTGCCGGGGTTGTGTTTCTGGGTCGCTGAAATCGTATATCACAATATTATATTAATTTTTGTATTATTGCCCACATCGTCAGAGACCTATTTACGTATGTATATAGTGAGTATATTTATAGGGACCGGTCTTACGAATCCAAGTAACACAATATTGCGACCCGAGGCGTACTTATAAAATAATTTTAAACATGGCCACATATATAGACGTACGATATAGCTTTTAATAATGAATTGAACAAAACAATTAAACAAATAAAATATAGTTCATACGTAATTGTATAAAGACGTTTTGAAATATTTAAATGTCAATAAATGAATACCTAAGTCCAATGTAATGGAAATGAATTAAAACTATTTTTCGAATAATTGAAAATAATCTCAGATAATATTTAAGGTTGAATAATATTATTATTATATTGTACTATATTAATATTTAAGTTTATAAACGCAATCTATACAAAACTGACACCCCTATAAAAATGCAGCTTGGGGTGATCATCCTATCTCAACTCCCTAAATAAGTTTCTGGTTTTCACCAAAATACACTTTTTATTTTGGGACAACAATGTATAGTACATATATTATGTTTGTATGATTAATTTAACATCAAACACTCATTATTTCAAAAATTATTAACGTTTTTTGGAAATATTTTTTTTTACATCATTTGAATTTATGACGAATAAAAATTATTCTGAAAAAAATATTATAATAATTATAATATTAGGTACTATCTTTATAATTTGTCCTAGGATTTTACTTTTTGAATTTATGTATTGTAATTTGTAACTAGTGACAGCACATTTTATTTTTATATTTCTATTGATAAATAAATAAGCTAATTGAAAATGTTTAATATACTATAAGCTTATAAACTTATATGAACTTATTATAATTTATAAGCGTTGGAACTGATTTTTTTTAATTTATACAAAAATTACGATGTCGTTACGTTATGATTATTAAATACTCTGTAGTTTGTACAATATTGAATGTTAAAATGCCTATAAAATATAATATATACAATTATAATATTATATCAATTTTAAAATCACTTCATATTTATTTTAGATAATATTGTATTTAAAATAATAACTTGTGATAATTTTTTCTATTGCACTAGATCATATTATAATATTGCGTATGCAATGCGAAGCTTACTAACTTAAAGTTTAAACTTATATTATTAATTATAATGTATAATTTATTAATATTTTACATAATAGCTTATATGTACACTTGATGCATTTTACTTTCAGATGAATTTTATTAAGTTAGTATAATAATAATAATTTATCTTTTATTATAAGCGATGAAATATGTATATTTCTCGAGAGGAAAACAAAATCATTTCGTCTTATCATCAATTTACGATGTTTATTATTATTTAATTATGATAACGGCCATTGCTCATTAAATGTCACGTAAACAATTGAATTAAAAATTTCACAAATTTTAAATACCTTTAATACATAATTATTAAAAAGGGTGATTTTTCTGATCGTGTGCGCATGCATTATCGCGGCCTGCAAACACTAAACCTTCGCAAGTCAACTGTTTTTACTTATAAAAGGGCACAAAAGTTTAAAAAAAAAAAAACTCCCACACTAAATACATTTTACAATCTATATATTTTTCGTAATTTAATTATTAATTTTACCCTCGAAAGCAAAAAAAAATAATAAAATCCACCAGATATATTTTATAATAAACTTATACGATTTTCAGTATTATCAGCAGGTTCACGAGAGAAGAAAAAAAAAATCAGCCCACATACAATTTTAAACTATTATTATTATTATTATACGTACGGGTAGGGTTGTCGATGAACGATACATAAAAGCTGAATCCGTTGCCTCTACGTGGAACTCGGTATTGTATCAAAGCAGCGTTCTGCGACGATTTCAATATCTGTTTGTGTTTTTTTGTCCCACACATCTCGAAGAAACGATCGTTCATCTCTTTCGGATGATCTTGTTCGTTGGGAAACAGCTGTCCGTTGAGTTCCCATCCGTCCACAAACTGCACACAAGTAGGAAGGTATAGTATATATTATACAGTGTGCACCGTAGACCATAATATGGGCACGCAAAAATAAATGACGGGTTGTACGATTTTACGACAGGTAGGTAATGATGTATGTGTGTAAATTTTAATAATAAAATTGTTGTATAAACGTTCACTAAATTTAAAATAGGTAAAGAAAAGAAACAAAGCACGAGCCCATTCGCATTACCACCGTTTATGTGCGGGATGTCTGCGGTAGATAAATAAATGACTATATTAATTAAATCTAATATTTAAGTTTGCGATCGTGAACCCCTCCATGATGGCCCCAGATAAACAGCCAAGTTCATGTTATGATATATCACAATATGCATATTGGTTGCCAGCTTATATCAAACCGAAAAATATTGAAACTATTTTTAACAAACATATTGTCATATTGTTTTACTAAAACAATACATAAAATACTGAACTCTGTACCTATATCAAGGGGTATTCAAATAATATTAGTGAAATATACCTTCTAAATAGTAATCATACGCATACCAATGTGGAGATTATACTTCTGTCCGTGGTTTACTGATTTACAATAAATGCCCCGGTGTAATATAGATCATAATGATTCCAAATTATTTACCCATTTAACACAATTTATTATTATTATTATATTCAGATTCGACATGAATTATGTGGGATTTGTTCAGAATTAACTTACATAATGTAACGTCATATTAATATTTAGTATTTTTAAAACAACGATCTAGCTTGGATTCAAAGCGATCAGTAGATTTTATTATATTGTTACTAATATACTTGATTTAAGTATTAGGAGTCTGAACAATTAAGTAGGCTAGAGCCTTAGAGTTATATCAGACAAATAAATTAAATAAAAAATGCATTTCTGAAATAATTGTTCGATTTCTATTGTTTTATTATGAGGTATATTACTTATCACAATATATTGACTATTGAGTATAAAGTGTATTTGTATGTATATATATTATATTATAGGTAATACTTATATATTTTTATGGTGATTCTGTACTAAGTTAATTTAATGATTTGTAAATTTAAAAAAAAAAAATTGCAAATTTACTATTTTCAACATTTTACGCGTTTATATAACGTTTGTAAGCCCAATTAAAAATAAATAAAAGTTGTGAATAGTGAATACATGACATTTTCATAGTACATTTAATGATCAAAAAGGTTTTTCGGAAAATAAAGCAATTACTGTAATACCTTTCTCACTCCCACTCAAAATCGAAATTTAAATCAATATAGGTACCTAACCTATGTGAAATGTCCACTCTGCTCTTTGATACAATATAAATTATAATAATGATGAGTACCTATGTTATGTGCAAGAGATGTTTTGTTTTTGACATTTCAATAAAAATAAATAATACATTTATTTCAATAACATCCAAAAAGCTGCTTCTCGCTAAACCTCATTTATAACCATTTCAGTAACATTTAGTCAGTACAATGTATTTATATTTTATTTTATTAGATTATGAATAATTACTGCAATCTGTATAAAATTAATACAATGAGTAATACAAATAACAAAGTTACAAAGACTGCACGGATTAAGTGAACACTCCCCATTGACGATACAATATTTAATTTTTTTAGAATCCATTTATTTACACAACCCGTCCAGTTCATTTTGGCACTTGGCAACCGTTAGGATTTTAAAAAAAAATAGTAATCAGAAATATATTTAATTTTCAATATAATATTATAATATATAATATAATATACTATTGGGACCACTGTTTTTTTTTTCAAATCGTAACAGTTACCTATAGTAGGTACTAAGATGAACTTGATGGGTTATTTAGGAATGATGAATATATGTTAATTAACACGATCTCTGTGCCATTTAAGCCGACGACATGGATCAACTGTTAGAGAGATGGACAAATGGTATTAGAACGATTGAAATTAAGTGTTGTTATAAAATGTTTTGTAATAAGTACTTAATATGACGCTGTCGCAGGTTTTTTTCAGATCTATATGTAAAGTGAGGCTACTATAACGTATATAGGTACCTAATCGAGAAGCATTGATAATAACACAACGCTGTAATGATTAGATGTACTAACGGAAACAAATATTTGATATTTTAGTTGCATTTTATAGTGGTTTTACACATTTATGTGAGATATTATCCGTATATAATCCGATATGGGATTGTTTTATCAAGGTAGACACCTAAAAGTATTTAGTAACTATTTTTTGGGGAATTTAATATACCATTAGACGATAATAATATCTTGAGTAGAATTTAAGGGCTGGTATTTAAGACGTATTTATGTATAATAAACTTATTACCTATGAGAGATGGAATGAACATGCTTTTTGATCATAAATAAGTAATTTCTGAAGTCATATTTATATTAGTATTAAAAATTATGTAATAGTTATAGTAATATAAATTTATTATAAATATTCATGTTTGAACTACTTTTAAAAGTAAATTTGTTGTGATTATAACTTTAAAAAAAAAGTAATATTCTATATTTATATACTCATGCATATTGTGTCTCTGATAATTTACATTATTTGCATTTATTATAAAAACGAATTAATATTTAAATAAATGTCAATATTATATTAAACTATTTAAGTACATGGGTAGGCAATCGAAAAATGTCATGTCAATGATTAATCCTAATTATACGACCCTTTTTTAGAAAAAAAAAATGAATAATAATATGTACCCGTATTCTACTTGTTTAAAATATTCTGTAACTTTTAAGCAAATAAGCAATTAATATTCACTTTTATATTTATCGATGTTTCAATATATGAATACATAATATGTACCTACCTCTACAGTGTGATCCAAAAATATATAGTTCAACCTCATTTTATATTCTGAGTGGAGCAACGAATATTTTGATTTTAAAATGATGTGTGTTTTTTTAAACTCTTATTTTGCGTAATTTACTGCTTCAATTTTCAACTCCAACAAGTTTCCTGGTGGGAAAGTTAATCTAGTTGGTGCTGGAAGGGGGGAGAGTCAAAAGTATGATATTACCATTACTTTTAAGTTATCTTAATAATTGGGAAAAACAAAAAAACAGTGAACTACAGTACTTATGAAGTAATCTACTCAATGAAATGGTACACTCGACAGCTATACACTACAGTAGAGTGGTACCTAATTTCCCGTTTTTCCTTTAATTATACATTTATTCAAATCAGATTTCTGAATTTTTTAAGTATACTTAATAAAACATATTTTCTAATACTCAGATATTTTATACCCTTCAAAGAGTGTTCAGTGACCCAATATTTTTAAATGAGAACCATGCTTTTACGGTCAATTATTGTAAATCTGATGATATAATTAAACATGGTTCGATTGAGTTACTTTAAAATAATGTATTACATGTTAAGTACTGTAAGACCTTACTTGCGCTAGTTTGAATTATATGGGCCCAGAGGCTGTTAGATTGAAATCGTTTATAAAGGGTTTGACAAAAAAATAAACAACCCATAATCAATTCAAAAATGTGTGCATGTATGATATTATACTCGTATATATTTTAATTTATAATTTATAAATGTAACGATAATATTATATAATGTTTTTTTAGTTTGTAACTTTGTTGTCACTTTTGTTTCCAAACCATAATATCGGGTATGTTTTAAAGTCCAATTCAAAAATGGAACATCTCGTGAGTATATCAGAAAGATGAAGGGAAAAAATGTCGGATTACTGAGGTTATCCAACGGGGTTGGACTATCGAGGTCTTACTGTGACTACTAAGTTTCTTAGTCGAAGCATAATAGTTCACGATAGTCAATTTATATTTTACAAGGGCTACGATGATTGGAATATTATAAATTGTCCGAGTACCTCAGGGCCTTCCTTAGGAGGGGGGCAAGAAGAGCCCAGGCCCTGGGCCTCGCGATTTTTGCTTATATTTGGAAGCCTCGCGTTTGAAAAAGTGGTAAAATTAGTTTAAAAATTGGTTTTCGCCCTGGGCCTCGCAAATCCTAAGTACACCCCTGGAGTACCTATATTAAGTAGTTATACAAGATTATAAATTATTATATCTTATTACCGTCCAAGGATGGTAAGCATGCATTGTAAATCGGCCTGTATATCAGTAATTATAAAACTATAATCATTGATTATACATATTATACTATGCATAATCAATGCTATAATATTAGATAAAATATATGAGTGTCGTCAGAGTGATCTTTTTTATGTTATTTTAATCTCGAATTTCACGTTTTATTTAACACGTTGATGTATTATTATAGTAATTATTTTAAAAGGGTTTCCGAGGTTTTCCACCATTTTCATCGCCAGTTTCTTGGTGATTGGAGGAGCTCTCAAGTCTGCGATATTATCGAGATTTCATAAAATATGATTAATTGAATCCCTGTGGTATATTTTGTATTTTTCATATTACTTTTTGTTCGTAATGTTTTCTAATGAATCGGATACCCTAAACTCGAGTGCTAACTTAATTTGACATTACAAATTCAGCTTCTTAGTTTTTTAGTAATAACATCATTAAGCTTTTGATTAAATTTAATTGTTACTTACACTAGGTAGTGTTGAATTATAAAAAATGATTGATAACGACTTTTGGGAAAAAAATGACATAATAATATGTGTATTGTATCGTAATGTTGGATTATTTGTATATAATACCATCAGAATAAAATTTATTTTCGCGACGTCTGCTATGATGTTTATGAATACATAATGTACGCATATTATGCATACCTATATTTAATAATTATTATTGCGATAATATTCACTTCATCGGGGCGTGCACTTACAACGCCCAGACACTTACCGCTATTAAACCGCCGGTGTTGCAGGGTACGTCTACGTAATCGAAGTAAACGTGGACCGTCTGCTCGGGTTTCGCTACTATGTAAATGCCGCACACGGTCGGATCGTTGGTCGTCGATTTGTAGTACAGGTGGCCCTCTTCGGACCACACGGTCATACAGTCTATGTATATATATATACGGAAACACAAACACGATATAAACAATGGTCATGACCACGACGGTAAACATACGTACGGTCGTAAAATGACGACGATCAACATCACCATCGTCTATACCAGCGGTCCTCACAAGGATTGTAGAATGGGCCAAATGTAATTTTTAAAATTATTTGCGGGCCGCATACATTGATTGTTTTTCAGAAAAAAATTCCTTTTTTTTAATTCAATTAGTTTTTCTTCTCTTATTTTAGATGGGTGTGGATAATTTTTAGAAAATTCAGTATGGTGAGTTGTGTATGACGATTAATATTGTAACGTTTTGGAATATTTATGGTTTTACGACAAATTAAACATAAAGCATCGTGTTTCTTACAAGAAATACAGAAAAATCCAATCTCCCAACTGTCTTGAAATATTCTGTGCTCATCTTCAATTTTACGTTTTGCCATGATAAAGAATTAAAATTAACAGCTTACTCGCAGAAACTAGAACACACGATGCTAGAAGCACAGAATTACATATTATAACGACAATACGGGATAAAATACAAACGGACAATAAGCGATAACGGATAAACTGTTCATACAAGACTACGCGGTGGACTACTACGGTGGAAATAAATAGACTCATAATCGTAGCCCGTAGGTGCCTACTTATCTGTCCAAGTGGTAATTCAATACGAGTTTAAAATAGAAAGATAAAATAAATAAAAATGATAAGATAATAAGCGACGTTCATTTTATTCACTGTTTATAGAATTTTGGATTTTAGAATGGACAATTTAATTTTAGTGCGGACCGCACTGAAGTTACTAAAGGGCCGCGTATTGGGGACCGCTGGTCTATACAATATAAACATTACCATCACCCCACGTGATTCCTCGTGAATACACCCGAGCGACCACGGTTGTAAGATAATATGTAAATATATTGTACCATATTACGTTACGTACTCGTTATAATAATATAAACACTTCACCTGTAATGATTTTCTCTTGTGTTCGGATCCGTTTGCTTTGAACCGGGTACAGCAGTGACGAAGTCTGTCGGGGATACTGAAACGACAAAAAAACAGATACCTATTCAATATTGTTATAATCGCTATAACTTTTATTACTAATAATATGTATCGTCTCTCAATCCACGAATTTCTTCTATATCGGTTTTCTAATATTATCGTGCCATGCTAATCAAAAACGACAACGTATAGTGTGAATTATAGGTAGGTACCTCTACCGGAACTTGAATAGTGGACGTTTTATGAAGTCCGTTGTAATATGGTTATTGAGAAATCGTCACCTCGATATTTAGGTGCAATAAGCTTATAGATCGCGTCATTCTCGTGTTATTTCGTGTAATTGGACAGTTTGTTTTAAATATTATCCAGTACGTCATTATTATAATATTAATTAAATATGGTCTATTGCAGTATTGCGTATTAAATTATATTGATGGTTTCGGTACTTCTAATTTCACGTACGTTTCCCCAGCCCCCCACATATTAATTTTCGTGAATTTTCTTTTGCCAATATTTAGTACGTAATTTGTTTGACCCGCATCAGAATTTTTTTGACATCAGGAAACTCGGAAAATTCAATTTCTTCGTGGGGGGCTGAAAAATTTTTCTTTTTCCAATATTTAGTACGATATATTTGTTTGAATTCGTTTGATCCGAATCAGAATTTGTTCGACATCAGCTACACCGGAAAAACCAATTTTATAGAATAATGTAATTACGCATCATACATAAATCGTCATAATAATTAGCCTGCGTACATTACACCACGTAGGCGTGCTTGCAGGTTAATATACTGTCAACGAAAAGTCACTCATATTTAAAATTTAGCCACCCTGCCGATCATTAATAATCATTCGATAATCGCCCCACCCCGAAATGCAATACTAGTGTCAGGCATCTTCGTTCGTTCACATGGAGTAGGTATATAATTTATATAGACTAATATTTATATAATATGATAACGTATTAGACCATTGCAACAAATTGTCAGAAAAAAAATCATAGTGTACACGGCAAGGTGACAATAAGACCACTGGACAATAAGACCACAGGTGACAATAAGACCAACGAGGTGACAATTAGACCACCGTTTAGACAATAAGACCACATTTACATTTATTGATGACATTAAGACCTCTTCAGGTGACAATAAGATCTCGGGACAATAAGACCACAGGTGACAATAAGACCAACGTGGTGACAATCAGACCACATATAAATTTATTGGTGACATTAAGACTTCCTCAGGTGATAATAAGACCAACGAGGTGACAATTAGACCACATTTACATTTATTGGTGACATTAAGACCTCGGGTTAATAAGAACACGGGTGACAATAAAACCAACGAGGGGACAATTAGACCACATATAAATTTATTGGTGACATTAAGTCACCTAACTATTTTATACTTCGGGTCCCGAGGCGAACTATTGTGCTTCGTTAGTGTGGGATAGTGCTTTTTATTACTTCGTTAGTGCTCCATCCCTTAAAAAGTTATTTGCGTAAGGGGCTCTGTGGGCATGCTTGCACAGTTGCACCTCCAAATTTCCGGTCTAAATATGTTTCATTCGTTTATGCTCCGTTAGTGGTCTACTCCCTCACATATACTTAAGTATATTTAATCAATGACTCCTTCAAAAGTTATTTGCGTATCGTACGGAGGGGACTGGGGCTCTGAGGAGTACTAATAATTTCAAGTCCAGTCCCTAGAATTTTATCTGAAAAAATTTTTTTATTTAAATTTCAGATTTACGCAAATTTTTGCTAAAAGCTTTAAGATTTAACTTAAATTTGTCCCTGCATAAGATTAACATAATATTATGTGGAGGAACATCGTATATTAAGGCTATGTCGATTAGGTACCTACCGGCCGTAATTAAGAGCTGTGGGTAGGCAATTTCTAGTTATTTCTGTTATGCGTTGTCATTAATTGTGCGTAGTATATATTGTAATATAGATATGTTAAGTGAGGTTGAATTTTCCGA
>NW_021771221.1:0-5605 GCF_005508785.2 Acyrthosiphon pisum | reverse complement strand
AGGTATTGTGTCACATACGTGTGTGGTCCTCACAGATATATGCAAAATTTTAAATATTTAACTTTTAACCTTGACTACCGCAACAGTGGGGCAAATTTATAAATCCAAAACTATAGTAAATTTTTAATTTCTCCACTTTAAACCTACTCTACAGCAGAGTGGGTACGCACTTACCAATATTTAAAAAAAAAATGTATGGAGCATAGGTACTTCACATTGTTTCAAGACATACTAATTATTGCCCCAATTTTCTAATTATTTAATACTCAAGTTTCAAACTAGATAACAAGTCAAGATAATAATAATGTATAATTTTGTAGTACGAATAGCTAAGAATTAATCTAAATATATTGAAAATTTAATTGTGTACCTAGTAAATACAGTACTTAAGTAAAAATTAATATTTTAAAGTTTCAAGTCTCTATAAATAATATTTTTTGGATCACATATTTAAATCGTTTAAAAATATATTTTCATCAATAAAATTGAGTCTCTAAAACAATCTTAGACAAAAAAGTGAAATAATATCAGCTTTGAGTATTCTTATCATTAAAATAAGTTAAATTTTGAAATAATAATTGTGATACAAAGTGAAGTGATCTGAAACCATAGATAAATATTTTGTGTAGCAAATATATTGTGGAACAAAAAGTCGTTGTCCATAATAATCATGGATATACCTGCTGATATTCACTACAAAATTAAGGTAATAACCACAGATATATAATACAAGATATATTATATATCTGTGTAATAATAACCACAGCTAATATCATCGATATCATAGAACAATATAGAAGCGAAACTCGATCAGCTGATTGGGGTCTTGGTTACCTATGATCTGAAGTCTGAACCTACGAAAAACATGAAAACGGTTCCAAGACTATGGCAGGATACGCTACGCGGGGTCGGCTTGTTTACCTTTCCCTATTTCACGTAATATGCCCTAATATAAAAGACCGCGGTAAAACCCAAGATTAAAGATAACACAGAGCAATAAATATGACGTGGGTAAAGACAGTCGTGGTAAAAATAGAATTTTATTATTCTAACATGTTATAATATTATAATAGTTGTTGACAAAACATTATGTGACGGTCAACGAAAATAACAATGTGTGATAATATGTTTCTTTATTGAACACAATTTCAAAATATTTCTCAGTCGCTGCACTAAGAAATATTAATTATTTAAATCTTAAATAGTATAATACAAACATTTATATTTTATTATAAAATCTATATTCATCTGTAACCTAACCCAACAGTTTTGTTTATGGTGTCCGTACAACCGTATTGCTCCTTGTGCAATTTAATTATTAAAATATAAAACATTATTTTACTCATTAAAAGAAATGGAAAGAATACCTGTTGTTCGTATAGTATCAAATGTACGTCAAGGTAAAATGCATTATAAAGATAGTTTTAATGAAATTTATTGGGTTCAAAAAACCAATGAACATTATACAAAAGTACGTTGTCGTTATCACCGAAGACAATCTCAAAGGTAAGAATATTAAACTCATTAATTAATATAGCCATATGTAGGTATTACTAAACATCTAAATTAATCTATTCTGTGATTGTAATATCGATATTTAAACAATGTGCCTTTAATATTTTAATTTTAGATGCCCAGCTAATGGAAAAATATTTCAGGAAGAAAATGAAATATCAACATTACTCTTGCATACTCCTCATGACCATGGTAAAAAACAACTGTTATTAATTGAAGAATTCAGAAAAACACTGATGAATCGATCGAAGAATGAACAAACCAGTCATAGGGTCATATTTAATGAGGTTTTAGGTAAACAACAGTTTAGAAATTTAACAGTGTCTTTTAAAAGCTATAAAAGACAAATGGCTAGAGCAAAAAAAAATAATTTCCCATCAGAACCAAGAAACATGGAAGAATTTCATCGACAACTTTCTGGAACATACAATGTTAAAACATTAATTGATGGAAACCCGTTTTACGTTGGTCGTACTAGTGATGAAATATCAATTGTATTTGTTACTCCCAAAATTAAAGCGTATGTATACCTTTAATGTATAATATAATAATAATAATAATAATAATAATAAATTTAAATTTCATTTCACAAATGTACATAATATAAATATAACATTAAGAATTTTGAAATGATGAAGTCTCCAAAAATCAAAGCTTGTAGAGGAGACACAGAGTTCTATACTTAAATACATACCATGTAAATTTAACTTAACTTGTAAGAATATATAGTTTATGAGTAAAAACTAATAAAAAGAATAAATATAATAATGTATATAATATATAAACATATTATACACATAATACAGCCAAAGTAAATAAACTAATATACAATTAAAAAATGTACAATAATATAAAATAATAATAAAAAATGTGATAATAAAATATTATACTGAAAATAATATATAAATAATAAAAATAATATTGAATTATATTTTTTTTTATTTGAAATAATGTATGCTTTTATAATTTTTATATTGCTGTACAAATAAACTAATTGTATATAAATATTAAAGAAATAAACTTATCAAATATTTTTAGGCTTTTAAGATCAGCTACTGATATTATCATGGATGGTACATTCAAAGCAGCGCCAAAATTGAATGGAGAATGTATACAACTTTTTGTAATTATGGGGATATCAATGGATTGTGTAAGTTTTTTATACCCATCGATTATTAATTAGATGTACTTTATGCATATTCACTTCAGTTGTGTAATAAACACAAATAAGTTATATAACAGTCTTAATTTGTTAAATATAATATTTTGAGTAACTATGAATAATATAAACCTTACAATTCATTATTATACATTTAGCATACATTTTCAATTTTAACATTACTTTTACAGGGATTTCCTATTGTATATGCATTAATGAGTCGAAAAAATAAAGAAGCATATATTAATTTATTCAAATTTATAAAAAATGAAGTATGTCCTTCTTGGTATCCCAAAAGCATAACTGTTGATTTTGAGCAAGCTTCTATTGATGCTATTAAAAGAGTATTTCCCCTAACCAATATTCATGGGTGTTGGTTTCACCATGCTCAGTGTGTGTTTAGGAATATTCAAAAAAAAGGTAAATGAAAAATAAAGTAATAAATCTATAAATATTATTACTAATGAGTAATTAATAATTTATGTCTAGGGTTGGCTGAACTATTTCAAGAAAATCATGAAGTAAGAGATTTAGTTCATATGCTTATGGCTTTGCCATTACTTCCCAGTCATAAAATACATGAGGGTTATGATATAATTAAGCAATTTTATAATGAAGATCTGAAAGTTAATCTTAACGTGTTCCAAAGGCAACAGATGAAAACAATGTTTAGATACTATAAAAACACTTGGATCACTGGTACAAACTAATTTAATAAATTATATATTATTATCTACTAACATAACATGACATTTTCGAATAGGTAACTTTAATACAATTTTATCTGTAAATGGGCGTGTAAGACGTACCAGCAACCTACTAGAAGCCAGTCATCGACATTTAATGACACATATTAATGTACCAAATCCATCTCCTTGGATATTTTTAGGTTAGTATTAAGTTTTTATATTATTTAAAAAAAATTGTCTATTAAGTGAATATTTTCACTTATTATTAAATTTTTAAATAACTTTATATTATAGGTACACTGTAATATACACTACATATATTTATATGTCTCTTTATTATTAGATTTCTTGCAGATACCAATGTTAATCTTGTTAAAAATATACACATGTTATACATATTTACATTTTTTTTATCTACTGACAAATTAAATTGAATATGATATCATATGAAAATATGATATGTTTCATACAGTATTATGTATTTATCATGGATCGTTTTACTCCCAATTAATCAATTGTATTATGTATATTATTTAACCTTTTTAATTATTTACTCTAGTTCATGAGGTCACATGATTTTTGTAGAATGCATACCGTATTGCGTATACGTATATATAATTTTATCTATATAAATATCTATCCAATATATAACCTATATAATCATAAATATTATGTGAGTATTTATTTTCATAGTTATTGAATGATTTTGATTATAGATAGATTAATTACATATTGTAGAGGAACAATACATGATTATTTACTTACTGAAAATGGAGAAGAAATACACGACCCACAGGCAAAAAAATGGAAAACACAAGATAAAAAAATAAGAACAGCAACAAACAAATTAAAGGAAATGAGATTTTCTGTATTAGAATTTTTAAAATACACGAAACATGCAACACCATCTTTTGGAGTACAACGATTCGGTGAGAACTAAGTTTTTATTATATCTATTTAAAAAACTATCAAAGATGTATAATGTTAATGTATATAATATTGTTCTAGACACTCCGTTCGATTCACATCATTCGGATTCAACATCCAGCTCATCAACACAACATTTTGTTAGTTCACCAATTGAATCACCCCCCACAACTACAACTTCCAGGTCTTCATCTCCGCCGCTATTGAACTCTCCATTTGAATCCTACCATTCAGATTCAACATCCAGGTCTTCGTCTCTGCCACTACAGCCATTCAACTCTCTATTTGATTCAAATCGCTCAGATTCACCGTCCAGGTCACCGCAGTCATCTCCGCCACTATTGAATTCTCCATTTGAATCCAACCATTCTGATTCAACATCCAGATCTTCGTCTCTGCCACTACAGCCATTCAACTCTCTATTCAGGTCACCACTGTCATCTCCGCCACTACAGTCATTCAACTCTCTATTTGATTCAAATCACTCAGATTCACCGTCCAGGTCACCACAGTCATCTCCGCCACTATTGAATTCTCCATTTGAATCCAACCATTCTGATTCAACATCCAGATCTTCGTCTCTGCCACTACAGCCATTCAACTCTCTATTCAGGTCACCACTGTCATCTCCGCCACTACAGTCATTCAACTCTCTATTTGATTCAAATCACTCAGATCCACCGTCCAGGTTACCACAGTCATCTCCGCCACTATTGAATTCTCCATTTGAATCCAACCATTCTGATTCAACATCCAGATCTTCGTCTCTGCCACTACAGCCATTCAACTCTCTATTCAGGTCACCACTGTCATCTCCGCCACTACAGTCATTCAACTCTCTATTTGATTCAAATCACTCAGATTCACCGTCCAGGTCACCACAGTCATCTCTGCCAATATTGAATTCTCCATTTGAATCCAACCATTCTGATTTACCGTCCAGGTCTCTATCTCCACCTTTTGTTAATTCACCAATTAGAACATCCCCTTCACTATTGTATTCTGGACCCTATACAAGTCATAGAGAAGTACAAACGTCGATACAAACATCATCATCTCAAATAGTGTTTCATGGTATGATAGAACAATCACCGACAACTTTGGAGATGTCTTCTTTATTGCCAGATTTTATTGATGACCCACAATATGATGAGCCTCAATATATTTTAATGTCACCAGAGTCATCATCAACTTCAAACAATTGGAACCAATCTAATATTAGTTATAATACCCGTTCTATATCTCCTTCTGTAAACATATCAATAGCTGATGGAACCATGGGTAAGTAATAATATATATATTTTAAGAAAGTTGT
>NW_021771220.1:24946-25173 GCF_005508785.2 Acyrthosiphon pisum | reverse complement strand
CTGGAAGTATAATGAGAATTTTTAAAAGCTTGTAGATACGGTTGGCTTACCGCCTTCAACTGCGCCTTATCTGGACACTCCAGGTCCTCCTCGGGGTAGCAGTTTCAGTGGTAGTTTTGACATTTTATGTCTTTGCTTTGGCACATAGAATTGAAAAACGTTACGTTACATATTACCATGGCAACCATTTATATATTATTTTGAGATTTCCCTCCGTGTGTGTCTCC
>NW_021771220.1:23234-24846 GCF_005508785.2 Acyrthosiphon pisum | reverse complement strand
GTATTACTATGGCAACCAATTATATATTATTGTGAAATTTCCGATAGAATGTTTTGTATATAAATATTTGCCATGGTGATATGTAAAACATATTATTCATAATATAGAGTTGGCAATTTTAATGGGCAACGAAGTGAACGGGATCAGATATTTTTATATACATAGATAGATTATACCTCTGAGTAGAAGATAGGCTAATTTAAAAAGGGAGAGCACCAAAGACCAACTAAAGTATCGATACTTTACTAGTATCGGTAGTATCGGAACGTCCCTATGTTCAGACTCTTCAGTAGATTACCTAAGTATGTGTTACATATGATAGTAAAGACATGAAATGTGGTACTTCATTGCAGACTCGTATTTTGGCACCGTCAGTCCGGCGTTGTCCGGGGATATCCTCGTGGGCGCCGTGGGTTTGGGCTTGAAGTGTACCGCAGCAGGGGTCCTGGCCCGCCTTGGGAATCGAAGCCAGGCTGGTATGTCGTTGGCCGTGCGGTGTACGGGGTCCGCCTATCGATCCTGGACGACCGGCTTGCCCTGGCCGGTAGGGTAACTACACCCTGGTCCAACGCTATCTGCAACGCTTCGTTCGTTACCAGCTCGGAGGTGGTTGCCGCTACGGCCCATCTCGCCACTGGTTCTGGTACAAGTGGATTGGTCCTATCTGCATCCCCGCGACGTCACGGCTCTCCCTATCTCCTCTTCTACTGGGGTCTGGGTCTCCATATTTCGGGTAATCGGTCAATAGTTCCGTAGTTGCCAGGTCCAGGTCAGTTCCTCCCACGTGGGGATTCCCGCCCCAAGCGCTTGGCCATTAGCAGATTGGCTGCGGCACCGTCCAGCAGCTTCTAGACGATGTCGGCCACCGTTGACCTACCGGAGCGGTAGTCCGAGTTCATCAGGCTGAAGCGTCTTAACGAATCCTCCCGCTGCGGAAATTGTAATAGTAATTTGGTCACTATTGGGTTCTCCCGTAGGTGGCGTGTGTTTAAAGCACGAACTATGTAGTTTGTGTTCTGGGTTGGTTTCAGTGATGAATACCCCGCCTTCCAGTTATTTTCTTAGCCTAATTGGTCCCAACCATTTTGGAGCGAAAACTGCGTGGAAGCCTTGGTAACCCTCCTGGATAGTGGGTGGTTCCGGTATTAGACCCAGTCACCTATCTTGTGGTCGTGGTTGTTGGTGTGTTTGTTCAGTTAGGGGTTTTCTCGGTCTGGGGATTTTCCCCTGTCTTCCTCCCCCCTCCCCTTGAGGAACCAGTCCCTTGGTGTTTTGGCTTCTTTGCCTAGTACTTATTTGGCGGGAGAGTAGCCTGTGCTTTGGTTCTTCCTGTTTCTTATGGCGAACGTTATCGATGATAAAACCCCGTCCCATGTCCTGTGGGGTTTCTCCAGTGATTGTGTTCGTAAGCCTTTTTTGATTTCTTGATCCATGCTTCGGTTCCCCATTTGGTTAGGGTATCCTCCATTAGCTTTGATACAAACTGTGGTCCATTATTTGATAGTATGACTCGTGGGTATCCAAAACGTGAACAGAATTTCTTTTCGATTGTGTTAACGATTATCTTTGTGGTTGATGTTCCAATTGAGTAGGCCTCCACCCACCTCCTGAA
>NW_021771220.1:12402-23134 GCF_005508785.2 Acyrthosiphon pisum | reverse complement strand
GCAATCCCTGACGACCAGTATTTGGGTTTCCCCCGAGCTGTTTTTGGGTAGGGGCCCATTAGGTCGATACTTAATACTTCCCAGGGTTGCCTTGGTATTCTTGTCGTCATAATGTCCTCTGGTTTTGAGTTTACCTGTTTGGTACATGCGCAGATGTGACAGTTTCTAACGTATTAGGACGTTTCGAATCTGCTGTTTTTCCAAAAGTATCTCCCTTGGATCGACCAGTATATATGTAACATGTATAACTGGAAGTAGTATAAACCTCATTACTTATAATATGTCATTCGACCCATACTAAGCAGTTCTCCTTGTAAATCCATTAGCAATCTTATCTATATCAAATCTATGTACACGAGGCGGCAGTTCATCACTACGACAACAACAACAACTTTTACCACCATACCCAGGGCACCTGCGAGTTCCGTATACTGATCAGATCAAAGGAGCCGACAGCGTATATAGGAGGGACAGGAGCACAGCCTGATCAGATGTACCTAGACCACAGAAGCCTTCATGCCATTAGCCATTATATTATATTCAACATTACTACTATACATAATTAAACTGTTCTAAAATCATTAAATACACACTTTGATTACTCTTGAAAAAATTATTTCAACCACATCATCGTCTGGATTCCCAAAGTGCTGCACGTAACAATATAACTGAAATAACTTATAGTTATTAATTTAGTGTGGTGCATTCCAACCCTATGGTCAAAATTTAATCTCCGCGACGTAACATAATCATAACATTGAGAAGTGAGACTGTTTAAAGTTTTGCCTGTGTACGTCTCCGAGATTAGTATGCGACGCTTAATGTCCAGAAACAGGAAGTCGCCGTATGCGATAACCTTATTAACACTTGTATGTGATATCCATATAACTTCTCATTATTTACTCATAGATATCACTTAGTAAAATACTACGGATAGCATAGATAGCATGTGAAGTATAATATTAGTTCCTGTGGTTATCGCGGAGATGGTCCGGAGATTCCTAATTCCAGCACAATGACTTCGCATAGACTACACAGTGTACAGTGTCCGCCGTCCGGAAAAAAATGAAAAAAAAATATTTCACTTTCGCAAATTTTTAGAAGTACCCGTACGGAATCGAACTCTATATCCCTAGCTAACTTAACCTACGCCTAACCTACTGGGACACACTAACGAGATATCAATTGGATGATAATTGGTATATTTTAATGAATGCATTGCAATAATCACAATCTTTACTTTTGTATAAGATTTTCAATATTTAATTTAATTTATCTTAAGAAAATTCAATAAAGTAGGTATAAACCTATAAAACTTATCTACTAAGTAATAATTACTACCAATTATTACTTAACCAAACAACTTTGTTAAGTTTGTTATGTAGTTATATAATTATATAAATTTATACTTTATTTGGTTATTAAACTTAAATTATGTAGGATTAAACATAAATAAAATAAAACAAATGGATTCTTCCAAGGTATGAAAACTGTTGACAAAATTAAATTCTTTAATAATATCAAAAACTATTAGTTTTATTATACATACAATTTTAATATTTCACAAATAATTATATAATTCAACTAAAAAAAAAAAAAAACAATACCTAACATAATAATATTAGAATAATATTTACCTATTATACAATTTAAAAATATATTATTAGATACCTTGGTAGATACATCCATAAATAAAATACAAGTATAAAATGTATAATATTCATTCTAATAATTAATCATGTAGGTAAATAATACAAGTTTAAAATCAATCAGTATGCAGCAATGCAATTGATATATATTTATTTTCATCAATTGGCACCGTAAAACATTTATATTTTAATACATTTAAATTAATTAAAAGTCGAGCTTCAGGTATAATTCCATTAACAGAAAATATTTTAAGTATATCTGAAGATACAGGATTTACAAAAAAAGGGGAATATATAAATTTAGTTACCTCTAGTTTAATGTTACCACTCAAAAAATGAATTATTTTATTGACTTTGACTAAATCATCATTATCAAGTATAAAATATGAATCTTTAACTTTTTTAGAGCTCACAATAAATTGTTTTAAAATAATTCTCTCATATAATGTTTCATTTATTGAATTATTTTCTATATCATCAAAGGGCAATTCATTTTCAAGGATAGGGAAATTCTGTGGAGTAATATTAGTTTGAGCATTTATGTGTTCGATTATGCGATTATAAATATCTTCAAGTGGATTTTTAGAATTTTTAGAACTTTTTTTAATAAATTGTAAATAATTTTCAAATTTAAAAGCACTAAATAAATCTAAAGCACCATGTGTCAAAACAAAATCGCAGACATGAATTAATCCATGCACATATCCATAACCAACATATTCTTCACCATAATTAGATGAATATTCACTTACAAATCTTTTCAACAAATCTTTAGCTAAGTAATTATGAGTGAAACAAGTGTCAGGGGAAATGAGGATGCGAACAGCAGAACTTAAAAGTATAAAATGTTTATATAGTGATGTTTTTAATCGGCCTTTTAATACTATTGGGCCAGTATACAGCAAAAAAGTTCTAAATTCTGTGGCCTTCCAATATTCAACTTCTTCTAATGTTCTAGGTAAACGATTAAACTCTGATGGTAAAAAAGATTTGATATTAACTAATTCTTGTGATACTTCATCAGGATTTATTAGTCGAACAGGCTTTTTACCTTTGGTCCAAAAAACAATCAACTTTTTAACAACACCGAGACATATGTTATGCATGTATTCAAGTACTACCGTTGATGTTATATCTATGGGCAATTCTTCCAATGGACTTACATCTTTATGATAGTATTCATCAAGTTTATTTCTAAATGTTTCATTGGACCTTAAAGGAGCATTTAATTCTAAAAAAGCCATTCGATTTTTTTTATGAAAGTACCTTCTACTGTACACGAGTTACATCCATGATAGGCATTAAAATTTTTTACATTTAACACAAAACTTTTTGCAGGAGCATCACACACAATTTGGGAAATTTCAAATTTAAGTAAAATATTATTAATACACAAACCATTATTTATAATTTCTTTCATTTCTGTTACAAATGGACTTAAAAATTCATGACTCGAAGAAGGTTTTGTGAATTTACCATGATAAATTCCTACTGGAACTACAGTTTTTAATAATATTGGTACATTTGCAAAAGATATAAGTATTGGCCAAAAACTGGACTTTGAACTGGATGTTAATGGTAAACCATCAATGTTAACACTTAATTTTATCGGGATCTTATTTTCAATGTAAAATATATGAGGAGCTAAGATTTTAGTAAGCATAAACTCTACACCTAAATGTATATATGAGCCAGGATGAACAATACTAACTTTGTGGCTGTTTACTTTAGGAGTTTGTAGAAACGTTTTAGCTGTTTTTGGTACTTTTATACCAATAGATATCAGAATTAACAACAGTTCATCAACGCAGTTATGTGAAACATGGTATTTAATCACCCAATTACGTAACTTTTCACTTAAATAATGGCTTTTATCATGATCTGTTAAAATAGGATTATCATAGTTTGTGTTTTTATTACTATTGACTTCTTCATGAGTATATTGAAGCAAACCAGTATTAGTTGAAGCAGTAGATGTATAATTATTTTCAACCGGAATTATAACTGTTTCGCATTGACTTGGCGTATCATCTTTTAGTGGTTGTTCTGGACTGATTATTTCTTCATTTGAGTTTTTGTTGACCAAGAAAATCTGTTTGGATACATCATCTTTTATACGACGCATAAAATGTCTTTTAGTGATACACTGAATTGGCTTTCTTTTTCGGACCTTACATCAGTAAAAATTAATTATCAGTAAAAACTATCATTAAATCTACAGCCTTAATAATTATAGCCAAGGCTGGGCATTAACCGAATTAAAAAATTAAAGTTAGTTTAAATTTTAAGTTACATAGATAACACATTATTTTTTTTTAGAAGTAATTATATTTTATTTATTTTTTCGATAACTATAATTTAGTATATATGGGTATTGTTAGGTAAACAAATGATTAGAAATGATTTTTTTGTTGCATTTCATCATTAATTAAAGTATTAAAATTTAATGTGTATATTAAGTACTCAAAGAAATTCATTTAAAATTGTAAGAACTCTTAAATTACCATTACATTTGTAAGCTTTAAAAAACGTTTACATTTTAAATTTTATATAAAAAAAAGTATCAAACTGATTTTTAACTTACTTTAATTTTCTTGTTAACTTGTAACTTTTACAAGTTTAAAAAATAGTTTTTTTTGCTTCTTACCCAGCCTTACATTTATACTTATAATAATAATTTCAAATTTGTAATATATGTTGCAAAGGTATATTATTTATGATCAGTATTTTGAAGAAACTAATATCCATATTTATTTTATTAATATTGATAAAATCAATAAGTTATTTATTTAAAAATAAAAAACCATCTGTCTTTGATGGACCTTACAATAAAACATTATTATTAAAAATTATGATAATTTATAATCAAAATGGTAATATTTCATTTTTTTTCTCGACCAAAGCGTTGAGATCCATGTCTGAACCAATCCTTCACATGTGTCTCGAAATCTGCTTCTGTCGATGAAAACTTATTCACAGCAATTCCTGAAATATATTATAATTATTTAGTATGTATAATAATAATAAATATAATTTTGTAATTTTGTACTATATTTTGGAATTACTTAAAGTGTAACTACCTTTGATCATTTCTATAATTTGAAGCCCACGAAGGTGATTATGCTGTCTAAAGCCAGTCCAAGTATATTTGGTTGAGAGCTCGTTTGTAAAAAATCTTTGTAAAGTTCTTTTTATAAAGTTTTTTGAATTTGTTCCACCAATTCTAAATATAACATTCCTCTGAAAAATATTAATTAAATACTTTTATTAAAATACTTAGTTCAACCAACTTTTATTTATTATATCATCAGAGTTATTATTACCATTTGACTTTTAAAATTTGTATCAGTAGTACACTTGGTTTCTATATCTTGAACATCCAAGACAGTCTTCATTGGAAGTAGGGACAATATATCATTATTTATGTTTGTATTAACTGTAATACCGCTTTGTAACTTTGCTTCTATTCCATCCAATCTGCCTTCAATTCTCTTCACAAATGCAAGTGTCATTAAAATGTTTTCGTGCATAGATTGATTAATATCTTTTTGTGTTTTGGAGTTATCTAACTCTTTGTGTGTAGAAGTTAATGGTTCTCTAGTGCTTGTGATGGTTGATGACATATTTGTAAATACATGAGTTTCAGTAGGTGTTGAATGAACTGTTGAAGAAAAAAAAAGGCAAATTATTTTAATGCTAAAATAAAAAAAAAAAAAAAAATAAAGATTTTAAAACACCTGGTAACATATAAGTCGAAGATGTTTCAAGCGCAGCATTTAAATCATATTCGGTCATTATGTCTTCGGTGTTATACATTAAATTCATAGCAGCTAAAAACATAAGAATTTCAATATTATAAACAGTTAAATATGAATAATTAATCAATGATTAAATACGTACATGATATTGTATTATTTTTTAAATGATTAGCTGTTGACTCTTCTGCATAAACTGTATTCAAATCAATTTTACATTGTTTTGAACTGATTTTTGTTGAGGAATTAGTTTTAAATATTTTAATAGGTGTCTGTGAAGCACTACTGCATGCTAAAAGAACAATATAACTTAATTTTAAAACTGTATAAAATTGTATATATAAATTCATATAATACATTTTTGATGTTTTTACTGAATAATCAAGTAAATATTACTATTATAATTATTTTATTACTTTAATGTTTTATTTTAATAGGTGTCTGTGAAGCACTACTGCTTGCTAAAAGAACATTATAACTTAATTTTAAAATTGTATATATAAACTCATTTGGTCATATAATATATTTTTGATGTTTTTACTGAATAATCAAGTAAATATTATTATTATAATTATTTTATTAGTTTAATGTTTTACTTATATGAAAATTAACTTCACAGGTAGCCAGTCTACCTTTTTAAAAATTTTTACCACCATACCTAATCAAAATGTTCTAAATTTAATTTATATTAATTAATAATTATTAAGTAGGTTCTATATTATTATATATTGTTTATGTTAAAAATGGATAAAATATTATCTCAAACAACTAAACGTAAACTTTGTACCGAACATAAAAATTATTATGAAGTTTCAAAAATGTTTCTGAATAATCCAATAAAATGTATATTATATCTTAGAAATGGATAGGTAACATAAGGTTTTTAATTTCTATTTTTAAAATTTGTAAAGAATAATTAGTATAGGTAATACTATTTATGTTTTTTTTCAGCACTTCTAATAAAATATCATAGATCCTAAATATGAAAATTACAAGTTAATTAAGTTACCAACAATCTTTGAAAACTATACAACCAACTCTTCAAAAATACATGTAATGTATTGTTTAACTGAACTTACTATCACTGCTGTCGTCATGCTTGTTTCTTTTATTGTTATTTTTTTTAGCAACATGGTCTTCGGACTCCGATGATGAAGCAGATATAAAAATTTGGCGTTCTTTGACCGCAGCTTCATCATAACTGCCTAAATACAATAATATGTTTTAAAAAAAGAAAGTAAAATTGTGATGAAATTAAATATAATATCTCTAAACTTAAATTAATGAAACTAATAACATACTAAGTAATGAAATATAAAATACTTACTAAAACATTCTGATACAATTTTAACTGGATACGTTGGCCAATCGATTCCCGGCTCACATGATGTTTGTATGAGTGTATTAATATTTCCAGATTTTGGCCATTTTGATATACTTAAAGTACCACATGTTACTATCCAAGTGTAGGGTATAACCGAATACTTATTTTCCTCGGTGAAATATCCAACTACCCACTAAAAATTATTACTTGCTATGTTAAAATAATTAAAATAACTAACCAACAAAATTTAGGTACCTACATTATAGTACATTTAACATAAATAATGTACCTTTGCAGAGCACACAATTCTATATTTCTTACATAATAATATAATATAATATCACCTATATAGTTTATAAATGATATATTAATGTATTTTAAAAATACTTGGAATTTATTTGTCCATTGTAAATATATTTAATAGTGTGAAATACGTGGCTCTAATTAATTTCATCTTTATGATTCATAATGTCTTGTTTTTATTTATTTATATTAGATTTTTATTGTAATTAGATTCTTAATTAATAAACATTTAAATACTTATACAGTATGATAAAATAATAATTATAATTATATTAATACCTGGTTAGAAGACATGATTTATAAAATGTACTTAATCGATAATTAATAATTTAACACAATGAAAGTTATAACAGTATCAACAAAATTAAAATAAATGTCGAAAACGAAAAACCAAAAAACGAGACGTCGAGTGTAAACATTAAAAATTTGAATGATGCACGAGCTACGCAATTCAAAAGTCGAAAGATTGTAGTAATGTAGTTGGAAAAGGGCCGTCGGCCGGGCAGTGTTTTATTTTGTCGTTGTTGAGTGCGGTGCTGAGGACGTGAGGTGGCGGTGTGTTATCACGCGCGTGTAATGTGTATTGTGGGATTTTACAGCGATAACGTCTAAAAATAGTAAAATAAACTTTTAAAAATTAATTGCGATCACCATGCGATCACTATGTGCCAATGTAAAATGGGCATTAAAGTAAAAGATTGTACATAGTCTATGAGATGTAGCAAGGAAGTCGATTTGAGAAGTTACACTTGAGACCATAAAATGATAATCGCATAGTATTTAAAATCCTGCATTTTCTCACAGGGAATTAAGTATTTATTACTTATTAGGACCAAATAATAGGTATTTATATAATATATATCACTTAATCTTTAATAATAAGGTTAATTAAAATATATTTAACACCTATTATTTATTATTATAATGGATTTTAAGTAAAATTCCTATATACCAATTTGAATTGGGAAGACTAACTAAAAGATTAAATATATTATAATATTGTTACTGCATTTTTTTTCTTCAAAGATATGTGATGCAGATTTAAGAATAATCAATGTGTCTGCTACTCTGCTAACTGTTTTCTGCGAACAATGCTTGTGTTTGGAACTCCAGCAACGTAAAAACATTTCTGAAGGACTTCTTATTAGGTGTGTTCAAAATATACAATGAAAATTTAAATATTTAAGTGTCTTTATATCAGGTGATTCAGGATATGCCCTCCTTCTTTGGCTAATGACTCCGAACTTGGATCCTGCTCCACATTCCCCCGAAGCTTCTTACAATAAAGCATTTTGTTTAATTAAATCAACAATTGGTCAACACACACTTATTAGTTGTTCTCTGTTATTATATTTATTAGTTACCTATTAGTGCTATCGCCTAACAACCTATATTTCAGCACTTTCAATGTCTGAATTATATTCTTCTTCATTTTCCAAATTAACACTAGTAGCACGGCACCGGTCCAATGTGCGACCTACACATACATTTTCGGTCCAATGTGCGACCTACATATAGGTTTGACCTATACTGAATTTTTTTTATAGTTTTTATAGTTATTAATTAATTATCCTTCATGTCTGATAAGAATTCATCGTAATTAATGTATAATTTATGTCATAAAAGTATCTTTCATGTCTGATAAAAATTCGTAAAATATAGTTTGCTTGTTTAGGTGAAGGGATCTCCACCACTCCTCTTTAAGTTGTCTAGGTAATAATGGAGATACGCCGTTAACTCTTATTTCATATCGATTTTTCACTATTTTCCACAAACATTCTATGGTTTGAGTATAAGCATTTGTATCAGGATAAATAAACCATTTTTGATGATTCACAGTACTGTACCCTTCATTGTTTAATGACGAATAAGCTCTCCATTCATCACTATGGATCATACTTCCTAGTTCTACTTCATTTTTAATTAGAATTTTTGCTTTGTCACGTTTTTCTACACTGAATAAACATCGTTCCAAAATATCATTTTTTTCAACAAAGTCCAAAAACCCACGGGCCAGATACACGCGTTCCATAGTTTTTTAAAACTCACAATAACGTAATTCGACAAAGACAGTGAAACCGTAACTGAATGCTGAACGGTTTACAATTATCACATTTGTACCTCTATTCTCTACACAAAAATAAATATATTTATCCATGTCATATAGGAAAATATACACAGGTATAGGTTAGGTCACACATTAGCCCGGCAAAGATAAGGATAGGTCAATTATCAGCTGTCGCACATTGGAACGGTGCCAATAGCGGGCGAATGTAAGTTTCTACACGAGAGTAGCAGGTAAAAAAAATACACACGTTAGTTCCTACACGGCGGAAAAAGGTATGTATACTCGCCGCGGAATAAGAACGTACCTCGTCGCGCAGGCGGCAAACCAGTTCCCCACCGCAACCTTGTCATAGTTAGGCACCACTAATATTGCATACAGAACGTCGATAGTAATTAACTATTATTATACACCGCGCTCAAGTGACGACGCGTACGAGTGTAAGACATGACCGTTATTTAACATTTTTACTATTTGTAAAATAATAACAATATAATATTATTATATGAATTTATTTATATATTATTATTAATATGCATTAAGCTGTGTAATGCATAAATTTATGATACTGTTTAAAAAAATGTTCTAAATAATTCGTTTATAAAAAAAGAACAATAAAATTATGTATTTAAAAATATATTGAAATAACACTACCTAAACAATATATACAACAAATGCTTCCTCTTAAAGATAATACCTAAATTTACACTAATTAAAAATAATGTACAAAATTTATTCTAATGGACAACAACCATCGTCATCGTCATCGTCGTCGGATGATGAGTGGGACGTATCACCTATGGTAAGGACGTGGTTTGGATTCAACTGTAGTTCGTCGGTAAGCTCATCGCATATGAAATCGACACTCCATATTTTTTGTTCTTCAGTCTTCACGTGGGATATAAAATTCTGCCAATCTTCCGGTGTTACCCTATCGATGGCTTGATGAAGCAAATGCTGTACATCGCCTGTTTTGAACGTAGTGTTATTTGATTTTACATGATGCTTCACCTTTGACCAGACCAGTTCTATAGGATTAAGTTCACAGTGATAGGGCGGCAGTCTCAAAATCGTTTTCCCGGCTTCTTTTGCAATATCATCTATTACATAGCTGTTGTATCTAAAAAAAATATAAAAAATATAGGTAATTTATTTTGTTATATAGAATACTTTTTTTGTTTCATAATTACTTGGTTTTAAGACGATTCACGATATCCATTAGATCACTTTTGATCAGCATTGATGGATCGACTTCTTCACCTTTAGAATGTATCCAATTATCTGCCTTTTTCCAATTCATTGTTGGAATTCTTTCCGATTTTACCGAATGATACGGTGCATTATCCATCACGACAACCGCATTATCCTTGAGCAATGGCAATATTTCTTCGAACCATTCTTTAAACGTCTGCCCATTCATTTCATCATGGTAATCAGATGTATTTTTCTTTGACTCGAAACATAATAGTCCACCACGTACGAAACCATCAACAGACCCAATGTTCCTAACCTAACCTAACCTAAGTATAATTAGACGTTTACCTTTGCCGGTAGGATTTGGTGCACCTGTAGATAAACCCTCCAGGAATGCCATTCTATGGGAGGTGACCGTCTGGTCGACCCATACTTTGTTAGC
>NW_021771220.1:0-12352 GCF_005508785.2 Acyrthosiphon pisum | reverse complement strand
TTTTTACTGAATAATCAAGTAAATATTACTATTATAATTATTTTATTACTTTAATGTTTTATTTTAATAGGTGTCTGTGAAGCACTACTGCTTGCTAAAAGAACATTATAACTTAATTTTAAAATTGTATATATAAACTCATTTGGTCATATAATATATTTTTGATGTTTTTACTGAATAATCAAGTAAATATTATTATTATAATTATTTTATTAGTTTAATGTTTTACTTATATGAAAATTAACTTCACAGGTAGCCAGTCTACCTTTTTAAAATTTTTACCACCATACCTAATCAAAATGTTCTAAATTTAATTTATATTAATTAATAATTATTAAGTAGGTTCTATATTATTATATATTGTTTATGTTAAAAATGGATAAAATATTATCTCAAACAACTAAACGTAAACTTCGTACCGAACATAAAAATTATTATGAAGTTTCAAAAATGTTTCTGAATAATCCAATAAAATGTATATTATATCTTAGAAATGGATAGGTAACATAAGGTTTTTAATTTATATTTTTAAAATTTGTAAAGAATAATTAGTATAGGTAATACTATTTATGTTTTTTTTCAGCACTAATAAAATATCATAGATCCTAAATATGAAAATTACAAGTTAATTAAGTTACCAACAATCTTTGAAAATTATACAACCAACTTTTCAAAAATACATGTAATGTATTGTTTAACTGAACTTACTATCACTGCTGTCGTCATGCTTGTTTCTTTTATTGTTATTTTTTTTAGCAACATGGTCTTCGGACTCCGACGATGAAGCAGATATAAAAATTTGGCGTTCTTTGACCGCAGCTTCATCATAACTGCCTAAATACAATAATATGTTTTAAAAAAAGAAAGTAAAATTGTGATGAAATTAAATATAATATCTCTAAACTTAAATTAATGAAACTAATAATATACTAAGTAATGAAATATAAAATACTTACTAAAACATTCTGATACAATTTTAACTGGATATGTTGGCCAATCGATTCCCGGCTCACATGATGTTTGTATGAGTGTATTAATATTTCCAGATTTTGGCCATTTTGATATACTTAAAGTACCACATGTTACTATCCAAGTGTAGGGTATAACTGAATACTTATTTTCCTCGGTGAAATATCCAACTACCCACTAAAAATTATTACTTGCTATGTTAAAATAATTAAAATAACTAACCAACAAAATTTAGGTACCTACATTATAGTACATTTAACATAAATAATGTACCTTTGCAGAGCACACAATTCTATATTTCTTACATAATAATATAATATAATATCACCTATATAGTTTATAAATGATATATTAATGTATTTTAAAAATACTTGGAATTTATTTGTCCATTGTTTATATATTTAATAGTGTGAAATACGTGGCTCTAATTAATTTCATCTTTATGATTCATAATGTCTTGTTTTTATTTATTTATATTAGATTTTTATTGTAATTAGATTCTTAATTAATAAACATTTAAATACTTATACAGTATGATAAAATAATAATTATAATTATATAAATACCTGGTTAGAAGACATGATTTATAAAATGTACTTAATCGATAATTAATAATTTAACACAATGAAAGTTATAACAGTATCAACAAAATTAAAATAAATGTCGAAAACGAAAAACCGAAAAACGAGACGTCGAGTGTAAACATTAAAAATTTGAATGATGCACGAGCTACGCAATTCAAAAGTCGAAAGATTGTAGTAATGTAGTTGGAAAAGGGCCGTCGGCCGGGCAGTGTTTTATTTTGTCGTTGTTGAGTGCGGTGCTGAGGACGTGAGGTGGCGGTGTGTTATCACGCGCATGTAATGTGTATTGTGGGATTTTACAGCGATAACGTCTAAAAATAGTAAAATAAACTTTTAAAAATTAATTGCGATCACCATGCGATCACTATGTGCCAATGTAAAATGGGCATTAAAGTAAAAGATTGTACATAGTCTATGAGATGTAGCAAGGAAGTCGATTTGAGAAGTTACACTTGAGACCATAAAATGATAATCGCATAGTATTTAAAATCCTGCATTTTCTCACAGGGATAATAAGAGATCATTTGATCAGCGCGGTCTACTCCGCTCATATAGTCGTTATACCGGGCATTTAGCTTATTTTGGCCATATTTATTTTTGGAGACAATAATTTTTGGTTGATAATTGGTTGTTATGCATAGGACATGCCTCTTGTCCTTCCATTTAGAGATATTATAAACTTCATCACTAGAACTACTGGAACTTACCTCGGTTGAATATTCATCATCAGATAAATCCAAATTTTGTCTTTGAGGCTGTTCAAACAACAATACTGTTTTGGTGCTGGCTGGCTTACACCGTGAGGTTGACAACTCCGCGTGGTAACAGTCTAGCCACCCAGTGCTATTCCCTCCGAGAGGTCAGGCTGTACGCGCCGCCGACTGCGTATGTAGCCGGCGAATTGCCGGTGGCGTACTGGCGTGCGGGCCACCGTTTGTTTGTCGTTTTTTTGGTCTCTTTCACGTCGTGCACGACGCATCGTGCGTATCTTCCAATACTATATCGACAATTTGGTCGAGCCGTTTCTTGTGTGTCGGCTGGACGTCGTTTATACGCGGTGGCTTATACATCCATTTATCGCCGAGTCCATTCAGTCATTCGGTTCGTGGGCAGACATACTGCGCGGCCGTTTTTGGCGGAGTCGTGATTGCCGTCACGTCACGTGGCGAATCGATTTTGGCGTCCTTCGCAAAGTTTCGTGGTTAACGGTGCCCCCAACTACCGGTAGCTGCCATTCAAGGACGGTATCGTTGTTTTGTTATTACTGCATTTATAATTGTATCATTTTAGGTTTTTATATTGTTATTATCATTTATGATTGTACATGGCCCTGGTGACACACTTGTATTATTGTTATTATTATTTTGTATAGTGGAGTGTCCCAGGGCACATTTGTCATATTTTATTGTATTTGTGGAGACGTCCACCATAATTAAAATTGCCATATATCATAATATAACCAACAGGTAAAATCATACATTGTTATTTGGTCACCTTTGCTCACCACCTATGCGAGTCACGGCAAACAACTGCACAAATTGTAAGATTTGCCGTGGCGCAACAGAGGCACTAACGCATTTGAATTTGATAGATCGTCATTTAATTCATCGGGTGAGCTTCTAGTTGAACCACCATTTTCAGCGACACCGGGTGGATAAAAATAAGGATCAGCATCAGAATCGTCAACCATTGATACATCGGAATCATAAGAATCAAAATCTTCATCTAACAACTGATTGACGATTTGTTCTTCTTGCGAATTCATTTTTGTATCACACACAACGCACTATATTATACCTCTATGGATACAGTAAACGTATTAATCTAATAAATATTACGAATTGTTATCGAAATATAAATTATAACTTATCAGCTGAAGAATAAAAATGGAAAATACTTGTATATTATAAATACGTGTATAAATAAGCTAAAAATAGAGTGCCCGATGGTCCGATGAGATGTCCGGGGTCAGTAAAACTTCCTCTCTCATAAGAGACTGAAAATATCACTGCTATAGCAGTAATGCCACTTTTTGGACGGTTTTTATATTACTGCTATAGCAGTAATATCGGCAACTGTCCACCAACGTTTACTTCTCTAAAGAACTAGGTAAAAATTTTAATGAATCTATAAATCTTAATTCAGTAAATAATACTTTTACTTCACCATTCCTAGTTACTAAACGTGGCATCCTTTTTGAAAAAGAAATATATTTTTCCTCATTATTTGGGATTAAATTTATTTTTTCACGATCGTTTCCTAATTCCTTTATAAATAGATGGGCATCATAACCTAAAAGATTGTGAAAAAAAATTGGTATAAAACGTGGATTTTGGTAATTAAGATTACATATAGAATGTGCGGCTCCTCTATATTCTTCAGTTAAATGGTCATGATCCCGAACTTTCCTCATATTTGTATTTTTATATTTTAATTCATATTTAAGATTATCTTCATAACGTTTTAATTTTTTAGCATCATCAATACTTTTAAAATATTCAACACCATCTTCAACTATTTTAAATTGTTTATAATATGTAATTGTGTCATTAATTATTTAAATTTTTTTCTCTATCATTGGAGGTAATTCAGTTAGGCCCTCCTTACACGGTAAAACTGTTTTGCAACGAGGATCTCAAATCAGTTGCGCGAGCAACCGTTTGGCGATTTTGCTTGTCTAGCGTAATAGGAAACCGCACACTTGTCGACCAAAACCAAATCGGTTTGTAATCAGTTTCCAACTGGTCGCGTGCAACTGTGCTTGCAGGTCGAATTTCGGTTTCAGTTGCGTGATTGCATTGTAATAAATGATTAATTTATTACTTAAAATGTATTAAAATTATTATTTTATTATTATAATTATTATATAATACCTGAATATTATATTTTGATAAATTGATAATTCATTCACAATGAATGAGCAGTTGGCAAACATTACATTTGTCGAAGAGGTAGAAAAACACGAACTTTTATATAATTATAATCTTTCTGGATACTCAAGAAAAGACCTGACAGAAAAAGCATGGCACGAGATAACAGCCAAAGTAAACATGACGGGTATGTAAAAAATGTAATTATTTTATGTACCTATATACACTTAATATACACGGAGTATATTAAAAACAAGTCTTTTAAAGAAGGGCCAAATAAACGAATGCAGTATTTAGAATAATATTTCAATATGAATTATTACGTTTCAGCTGTTCTAAAAATAATATTTCCCTATACGATTTGTATTTATCTTTATCCAAGCTATAATAATAATAAAGTGTCTAAAAATACCATAAAAAAAATAACATGATATACTAGCTGTTTATGTACTATTGTACTACATTGTACTTTAATTTTATTTATAAATTATAATTATAAGTATAATTGCATAATAATAATATAATAATAATCATGTTGTCGTATCATATCGTATCGTATTTTTTATTTCTGGTAGAGTGTATTTCCATTGCCATGGTAGAGATGCACGAGGAGAAAGAAAATAATTAGATAAATAATTTCTATTAGTATTCGCTGAAGATCTTTCATTTATTGTTACCTGTCTTGGTATTATTGTGTCTATACCTACTGTGGCTATTTCATGATCTTCTTGCGTGTCTGTGGGCCTATAGACGATACCCTCTCGTTTACGTACATAATTGTGTAGAATGCAAACCGCTTTAATAATGTCATTCACTGATTCTACTTTTCGACATCGTATGGGACCATTTAGTACTTAAAACTTTTCTGCCGCCATGCCAAAGGCGCATTCAATAGTTTTCCGTCCACGGCTTATCCTATCATACACTTTTTTTGTCAATTTATTTAAAAAATTGAATAATATATGTAGGTACTTCAAAGTATGTTGCCGATATCTATGATTATAGAACTGATCATACCTACTTATAGTGTGTTTTCAAAGACAAACCTTGAATCATATGATGAACAAACCGCATCTGTAATATCTGACCTAAATCATGAACAAGGTATTTATTTATATTGACTAGTTTATGTTGAGCCTTTCGTTATTAAATTTAACTATATTTGACTAGGAACATTAATTGCATGCATAGGAAAAAAACATCTTCTTTGAAAATAAAACTGTAGCAATTGAAGGTAATACAATTTTATCAGATGTTTACATTTTTATAAAATTAATTTAAATAGGAATCAAACTACCTTCAAAAGTAAGAACTGTTGGCAGACCAAAAGGTATATCATTAACTTCTATAGGTCTTCGAAAAAAAAGAATGTATCAAGGCCCATTTTAAGATAAAGCATTACTTGATTCAAGAAAATATGATGTTACAATGGATAACATTAGACAATAGCATTGTTTCCAAAGTGCGTCAGCTAAAATACTCACTTGAAGTAAAAGATATCATAAGCTGTTTTGTTTCTTTACCTAGTAACCTACTTGAGAATGATGTTAAAATTAATATGATTAAATGTTACTGCACTAATGATGCCTGGGATGCAATTGAAGCTGTAATTGCTCCAAAACGTGAGATGCCTAACTGGAATTGTGCTACTTGCAATAACAATATAGGTGACAAAAAATCCATTGTATGTGATAGCTGTTTAAATTGGTATGATTCTGATTGTGCAAGTACATTTAAAATTTAAAAAAAAAGTCAATCTAATTGGTTTTGTGAAAACTGTTATAAAACTGTTCAAAACATGTAACTATTAAGATGGTTTAAATTTTAATAATACATTTTAATTTTGTTTATTCTCTAAATTATATTGGGTATTATTATTATTAGGATGAAAAATATGTAACATTACCTACTCATTAGATAACTTTGTATTATAATTTAATTAAATATAAATTTTGGAATCAAATCACAAAATGTATTCCTTTTTTACCTTATATCAATTATTTTAGTAATACTTAAGTTCATTAATTAACATATTAAATATTAACCAAACAAGATGTTAAAAATTAAAATTAAGCAAGTACCTACTAAACAAAACTATTAAAACTATATAGCTCTTGTGCAGCTTTAAAATTAATTCAGTTTGATAATTTAAAGAATAATATTGAAATTAAAGCAAAATCCAACAAAATGGACTCCACTAAAATGTCATATACTTACAATTTACTAATGAAATAATTTTTAACAGTTCAAGCGCATCAATTAGTCTTTACAAATGTTTCATTTAATAATATAATAAGTCCCGGCGCATGCGCAGTATAAATAATGATCGGGTCTCTTATCAATACCCGGATGGTCGGATCCATAGAGTAAGATAGAGGTGGCATTACAAATAATAAGTGAAGCGCAAAATGACTAAAAACAGTGTAACCATTTGTAGAAATATTTCATGATTTTTATGAGCGTTTGAAATTCAAACTTTTACAACATTCGATATTCACTCGATTTCTCATGTAGCGATTTCCTTATTTTGTTGTAATTCAAAAACGAATAACTGTAGATACATGAAAATTTCACTGAATGTGTATATTAGCTTTTCCTATACACCATACAATTTTGAAAATATTTTGACACTTTTTGAGCTGTTAACGGACATTGTCAGTTTTAAATTTTTTTAGTTTTTTTTTCTATAAATATCAATAAAGTTTTATCTGTTGGTCCAAAAAGTGTAAAAATTTAATACAAGGTATTTAATACAATAATATCATCAAATATACTTAGTAATATCATAGGCTGACTGACCGTTTTCGCTCAGAATCGTTTTTCTTATACAATGATATTATATCATTGAATTCAAATTTAACACCATCCATTATAGTGACTTACTTGTAACCTACAGTACAGCAGAGCGACATCCACTTACCCACCTTTTTAGGACTTTATTTTATTTTACCATATATTTGTAGATTGATCGGATTCCAAACTTTCATCTAACAAACAATTTATCAGTATAATAAAAATAATAATATATAAATTGCGTTTATTTTAAAGAATACATTTTACATAATATACATTTTAAACAAGTTAATAAATGATTGAACAACAACTCTTATTTTACGAGGCGAGTTTAAACAAATTTAAGATAGGTAATTACTAATTACATTAATACATCCTTATTTAAATTAATTATAAAATATACAAATAAAAATATAAAACCATTATTGTTATTGGCCTTTGAATAGAGTTAGTTTATTATACCATGTCCGCATTGATTGTGTTTCATTATGTGCTTTCAAGCTATATTTTACTTTCAAATTAATATATGTTGTAGAAATTGATTTTATTAATAGTGGTACATGATCAGATAAAGGTGAATTAGTTTCTTTGCTGTGAAAATTTAATGAATTAAATATTTTTGAGTTATTTAAAAAGTGATTAAGTACTTGAGATTGTATTTTAATGTATTTATCGCTTTAGATTGGTAATTGAAATACTTGAGGATTTTTTCAGTTTGTAAACATACTGTAATAACATTGTCACTCGGGTAAACAAGACCTCCTTTAGAACCTCCTCGATTTTTGAAAAAAATTCAAAAATTGATCTTTGTTTATAGCACATTATGCTTTTACACAAGTTTCACATTGAAGAGTTGAAGCTAATTTATGTACCAAAAATCCTGAAATATATATAATTATTTCTTTAGTAAAATTACTAAATTCAAAAGTATTCTGAGTGACTATATAATCATGATCATTAATGAAACTTTCAGCTGTTTTTAAGTTATCTTTCAAATATGTAGGATCAGAATTAATATTTGTTGTACTTTCATTAATAACTTTAATGGGGTCACTACTAGAATAGTGAAGAATATCAATACTCTCTAAGGGTATGCAATGTCCACTGTTTGTCAGCTGTACATTATTTACATTTATGACAAGTTCTGAACTGCCTGGCTGTTGGGTTATTGTTGTATCCATTTTGTGCTCTGATATTCCCAAAAAATAGTTCAATGTGATCTTGACTTAACTTGTAAAGCTTAATTGACTTAAGTTTATCTACTTTTACCAAACTGTCATACAACTCAATTGTTGAGGTTAAACAAATGATAAAGCCAATGAAACCAGTTTTTCTGTTTGAATTAAGGATTGGTATGAATTGTCCATTATTATCTTTTATTTTTAAATGTTTAATATAATCTATAAATGTTGAACAAAAATTGTTAATTTCTTGAAAATTTTCTTTACATATTGTTTTTTTAGCGCCAAAACATTTTTCACTTCTAGAGTTTAATATGTCAAAGGCTTTATTAAACATTTCAATAAACAGAACAGTAGCGTCTACTCCTGAAAACTCTTTTAAATTCAGGTTATCTTTACAGAATTTCAGCGCATCAGCCACAGATTGGCTAAGAAGCTGGGTGGCAAGCTTAACCTTCATTTTCTGTTTGAAAAAAAAATATATGTTGTTTTCGGAGTTTATTGGCTAAGTGGCAACCTTCCTGTTCCTGTAGAAGGAATACATTTTTAATGTTGTCAAAATCAATTATCATTCCATTCTTATCCATTAATTGTTTTCGTTCACAAAAAGCATTCCTCACCAATTTAACCATATGCGCAGCATCTAAAAATACTAAAACTTCTTTGTTGTCAAAGTTTTTAGAGCAAGCCATTAATTTAGTACTTAAATTATCTATATTAAAATTACATCCTAATTGTTGTGCTAATGATATATTTGTGGAGCATCCATCAAATGTTAAGCTTATTATAGTAATATTAGTTTGCAGTAGAAGGTCTAAGGCATGCCGAACAAGATCAGACTTTTGTGAGCTATTTAAGCCATTTGTTAAAAAATAACCAATTGGGATTTTCCAGTTCTCATTTACAGCTACGACCATAAAAGTTAATACTTCCTTAGCAATATCTAATGAATCACTATTTAAGCCATTTCCAAGGTCCACACGACCATAGTAAGTTGTGCCATCATATTCAAGATGCTGGCGTATGGCCATTTCATCCATCATAAGACTACAATATATTGGATAGGGAGAATACTTTTGTTTAAGTGTAAGCATTTTCAAAGACTCATCTGTAAAACCCGGGTTGGCGTTTATGTGCGAGTACCATTTGCTAAGCGTTCGAGCATGCGGCAATATCGTGTTAAATTCTTTCCTAACATATGCATAAGCTTTGGCTGAATAAAAGTGTAATGTCAAAGCAAATTGGCGAACAAGCGGATTTTACTTTTTCTGTACACTCTGACCTAAATTTTTTTTCCTCCAATTAGATATTAAATGTTGATGCTTACCAAAACATTCTAAAAGCACTTCACCAGCATCCTCATTTAACAAATCATCTTTTTTCAATTTGTTGACTATATTAGATAAAGAATCAATTTTTTGCTGTTTTCTTCTCACTTTTTGTTGTAAAATTTTGCATCTTTTAGATTTAATTGCTGCTTCGTTTGAAAAATGAACAATACTTCTTTTTAAAAATAATCGGCCAGGAGAATCACCAAGAACTGGTTTGGCATCAGTTGAGAAAATCTAATTTAAGATATTTTTTACCTAGACATGTTAACCAAGATCCATTAGAGTGTTTATTTGGTAGTATACGTAGCCATGGTGTAAGAAACATTAATCCTAATTGTTACCAATTTATTTGTTCTTTTAAAACGTTATTGATAAATAACTTTATGTCTATAAAATCAGCTGGAAATTGTGAGCATGATGATAGTGAAAATGCATTATATAACTTAAGACAATTTATTGAAAGTGGAGATGATGTTAATGATAACTTAATAACAATATCGATGATTGATGTACCAATAACATTAGATGCATCTTTTCTTACTGATATGACAATAGGGTTTATATGTGGTTATTTGGCTCGCTCAGTACTTAAAGATACAGATTTTTGTAGACTCTGTAAAAATGAGTTGGTTGGTCAAGTAAAAAACAATGATCTAATTCAAGTTATGGATTATACCAAAAAATCATTACTCTATCCTTCAGATGGATTCAAAAATATTATTAATCAGATGTTTTATGTACTTAACCAAAAATATTTTACCCAATATCAGTCTAGAAAATATAGGTAAACATTTAATTTTAATTTTTCAAATTAATGTAGATTTTAAAAACAGATTGTCCAAAACATGACTTAAAAAATTTAGTATATAATAAATTAAAAAATTTCTTTCTATTTACATATGTTAAAAATATCAATCGTATCTTAATTGGCTTAGATAGGAATAATATGTGTAAAAGTGAAGCATTTAAAGTGTCAGCTCATCAATATTACTTAAAACAAAGAAAAAGATAATATATCTACAAAAAACCTGACATTTTTTAAAATCATTTTATTAATTTATTTATTGTTTTTTATTTTATAATGTATTCGTATATAATATGTTCCTATGAGTATTTTTATTTTGTGCAATCTACAAATATCACAGATAATTACTATATCTACATATTTATTTAAGATTTATTGTTTTTTTATTTTATAATATTATGTTCCTATGACTATAATTATTCTGTACAGTCTCAACATAATATCAAAAATAATTACTATATCTACATATTTAAGGTTTATTGTTTTTTGTTTTATTATTTATTAATATATAGTATGTTCGTGTGACTATTTATTTTTATAATGTTTTGTAATGTAAATTGATTGTAAAAATAAATTGATTAATTTACTAATTTGTTTTATGGTGATTTTTTTTATATTTTGAATTTGAATAATGAAAAATGAAAATTTAATAAACATTTAGTATCGATAATGATAGTAATCGATAATAATATCGATTATTTGCACTATCGATTTTTGTTGCAAGAGGTTCAATCGCTGCGCTAGTGTCGCGCTAGTATCAAAAAACGGGGCGAGTTGGCATTCTATATATTTGTTTTCTATGGTGCAGACTGCAATGCAGCATTAGTGCAGTGGCCCGGCGGCGGTGGCGCGGTGCTGCGGCGACTGTTATTATACTTTGCTGGTGTATTTGCGTGCGTGCGTCAGGTATTAGAGGAGGAGCAAACAAAATTGAAAACGCCATATCTACCGAGATAGTTCCTTCCTAAATCAATACTCAATATTTAAATATTTTTGATCTAAAAATTGATAATGATTCAAAACAATAATATATATATTTATAATAATGTATACCACCGTTGTATTTTTTCATATTTTTAAAAAAATTATGTATCGAAAAATCGGCCAACGTAGTACCTATAAATATGATTTAGGCCTCCGTGATTATTCTTTGACACAACCGATTATCAATTATAGGTTCTAATCGAATTTACCCGGTTAATCAGCCATCGGATTAATCAATCGATTTATTAACAATCAATTAATTCAGTAATTACTAAATAATCGATTAATTCAATAATTTAACAATCGTACTAAAAACCCGATTAATTTAAAAATAAATAATATGGTAGTAAATTATATGGTTCTAAATCCAGTCCCTTAAATTGTGTGTACTACGACACACATTGTGTATTACGAAAAGTGCTGTGTGTACTATGTAGTACGAAGTTTAAAAGTGTGTTATTCTAATTAAATCTTTATGATAATAATATTATGTTCAATTTTATATCTTCACATTTTTTTTTTATATTTTAATGGTGTTTTTCCGAACCCGTTTTAATTATTATCTACATTCTACAAAGACACACAGTAAACAATATTTTGTGTTGTTATACGTCTTATACTCTTAATATAGTTATTATTATAAACTATTCATTGTTATTGAGAGTAGCTATTTTTATTACTATCAGCTTAGTAGTGAATGGTGGTATATAGTATACTGTAGTATACTGTAGTATACTATATAGTTTTTTAAGTGTTATCTAGAAATAATTTAGATTTGACCGATTTGGGACTATGTGTGTAGTACGAAAATTTGGATATTTTAGGGACTGGGCCC
>NW_021771219.1:5981-6167 GCF_005508785.2 Acyrthosiphon pisum | reverse complement strand
AAAAAAGTGGTAAGTACTACATATATTTTTTATTAATATAGTTAATACTTAATACTATTAATTTTTACTTGAATTACAACTTGTGTTATAGGTTACTTGTGCCCTAACAACAATATTACCTTCCTGGGAGGGTAATAGGAATGCCTGCTAAGATTTAGCGACCATACATGGGAACTACCTGTTTTG
>NW_021771219.1:0-5881 GCF_005508785.2 Acyrthosiphon pisum | reverse complement strand
TTCCTGGACTAGTCTAGGGAGGACTAGGGTAGGACATAGACGTGCCTGATGCGCGTTTTAAGACCATCCCGTACACTGCCTATTAGGATCAAAATTGGCACTTCCAATTAAATTTCATATTGCTTCCTGGAGAGGTCGACAAACATCCTATTTTGGTCTTGCTTCATCCCGAATTAGTTTATAAAACCAACCTAATATGTTTCTATTGCTGCCCAAAATTGTCAATTATCAAATTATTTTTGTCCTATATTGTACATTATTAGAATTGTGTTCCATGGTTATAAACATTATGATGTTTTTAAATTTAATTTATGAAATGAAATTATAATAATACTAATACTAATAACGCTTTAATTAACTGTTTAAGGTTAATAATAGGTAAAATAAATAAAAATGGCATAATTTAGTTCTCAAATTATAATTATTACATTGATAATATTTATAACATATCATATTACTGTTACATAATCATAAATCTTCATCTGCAGAATCTGAGTGATTATACTTTTGTATTCGCCGTTCATATCTGTCTCCAGCATCCTCTGATAGCTTTATTAACTAAAAGAGTTGTTGCTCCAGGAATTTGTTTTACTATCACACCTACAAAAATAGCACATAAATTACTTTCATGAATAAAATGTTACGGCCATAGTAAACAATTTGGACATTTTATATAATTAGGGTGAATTATTATTCCAATATAACTTTCCAAACAAAAAAAAAAGGTTTTCTGGACCTCAAATGCTATGCATTTCATATTATATTATTTATATTTAAGTAGAATTATAATCATTAAAAATCATTAAAAAAAATCAAACCAGTAGGTAAATTATATTTTTAATTATTATTACGGGTCTTTATGCCATTTTATTGTACATAGTGTACCCACAAACAAAAGCATAATTTGTATCCAATTTTTCGGGTCAAGGCTACAACCTGATACAAAAATTCAAATTGCAGAAGTGCAAATTCGAAGCAGCAGAAAGGTTACATCAATATACTATGAAATTCACTTTTACACATACATTAGAAAATGTTTGAATTGTGAATGCCTGGTAGTATAATACAATATGAAATCCATTGCATAGTCTGGACATACATACCTCATTATTCCAAATAGTCTAATATGCTACCGGACATTCACAATTTAAACATTTTCTATTCTAGCAGTAACATATACATCAATTTAAAATAACTAAAAAAAGTTTGAACATGTTAAAAATATCTATTATAGTATATTTATTTGTGATTGATAAATAAATACCTAAATAGAAAATTATTTGTATTTAGTTATCATTCTTAGTTTTGAGTTAATTTGTTGATCAATAAAAGGATAAATCAAAAAACAACAAATATAAAATAATATTATATCCTATTATTATTTAAGCTTATAATTTATATGGTCATGAGGTGACGGGGATAGGGGTAGTATTGACATTTTAGACCCAACTCCTAAGTAGGTAATCTATTTTAATTAACCCAATATAAATTGTCAACCAACTTGTCATGATATTATAAACCTGTAGATTCTTAAAGGCTATTTTAGCAGATGTATTACTAGCACCACGGCCTGTTAAGGAAATATTCCGTCCAAAATTATTTGTTAAAATTAAATCCAACATGGATTTTATCGATTGAGGAACATCAATTTGAGCATACATTTTTAAGTTTCTTCTCTGAAATAAAAAAAAATAATTTAAAAATGGTAAGAATGACTATTGTATTAAAAAACATACAAATCTGGTTAAAAACTCATTATCATCAGATAATTTTTGGTTGAAAACCATTAAATCGTGTGGTGTGTTTATAGGGCAGCACTCAATTAAATTTGAATCAGCTATTATGCTATCATCTAGAGAAACTCCTTTATTTTTTAGAATTGTTTCTATGTTTCTTTGATTCATCAAAATTCTATTTAATTTTAAATTGATCTCTGGTAGAGTTGAAGCTACATAAGCCATAAGTTTTTGAACATTCACTAAAAAAAAAAAATATTTATTTTCATTATACAATTCATATCTTAATAATCTGCTTTAAATATTATGAAAACACTGTGGGCATTTTCACTTTCAAAAATATTATAAAATAAACATTTCTTAAGATTTTTCCTATTTTATTTTGATTAAATTATGTTATTAGAAAAGTATATACAATATACATTTATAATCTACTTAAATTAAAAAATCATTAGACTCATACTCAAACATTTTGAAATAGATACTGCTATTAGATAAATAATATAAAAATAAATTAAATAACCATCTTGCATCAATGTGATTGCATAATCTACTCAACTTTAGTTGTTAGTATTGCATGAGGTAAAAATGTAAATGATCAATGTTATTGTTAAATTGATCATATGTGAAATTTGTATGAACGGTAACATATGTTCCCATTAAAAAATGACTATATCGTACACAGAACATTTTTAAAATGCAATTTAATTAAATAATAAATTAGAAATAGAATATTTATAGATCTTCAACTATCATTTATCTTACTTTCATCTTTCTTATTTGAATTTATTGGTGGAGGAGAAATAGATGGTCGCTTATTAAAAGATGATGGCGGTGATTTAACAAACTTCAATTTGTGTGTTACTTCATTTAATTTCTTTGAACTTATCGGCGTTGAAGTAATTTTTGAAGGAGATAAAAACATGTTTTGAGGACTAAGCAAAATATCATCATAAATATTTCCTAAAATAAAATATTGTAACAAGGCATTATAATTATAACTATTTTAAAATACATTTTTAATTGTTTTACGTATACTTGAAAAAAATTAACAATTTTTTCTTAATTTCACAACGTGCTGTTCAAACTTTCTTCTCTATTAGTATATGTTGTTTTTGATGGAATAGGTGATGGTTGACTTTTGTGTTTTCCATCATTATTTTTTTCATATGTAAATTGTTCCTGCAGTTCAGTCTTCTTTTGATTTTTAACCAAACGTTTGATTGGGTCTTTTGATTGCTTTTGGATGTGTTTATTTACCGATCCGGATTGCAATTCTAGGTAATGAGAACAAATGAAATTTATCAAATAGTTATATTAGTTGATAGGAGTAATTCTTAATTTACACAATATCAACATCGCATAAGTATTTTACTTTTAGACTGTGTTTGAGACTATGATATGTTATTAAACTTTAATTTACGGGATACTTCATGATTAGTATTCTTTGAATTTATTGGTAAATGAGTACTTTTTGAAGGAGATGTAAATATTTTTTGAGAACTTTGCACTAAATCATCAAAAATATTTTCTAAAACAAAAATTAATATTACATTTAAATCTTAAGGTACTGTATTTTAAAAATTGAGAATTAACTAATTAATTGTAATGATATATAATATATTATCAAACATTTCAACAGTGACATTTTCAAATAGCATTTCTAAATAATGAGAACAAATTGTTAGCAAGTGGTCACACTGATGGCCACCGCCGCCGGTTCTCCAGGCCACGGCCCGGACTCGGTACGCCTGCCTCTTCCTGTTTTTACGCAACCGCGGTGCACGACGTTGTGTGCTCCGCCGACGGTGTGTAACTGCCGTATAGCAATACAATGGACGAATATTGTCATTCGCAAGTCGCGACGTTCTAGTTTAATAAATGATTAACCGTGCAACGAGTTGTTTAATTCTAATCCTGACTCCCTATTAAATTAACTCGCTAACATCTTCGCATTCGCCCGGTAATCGAAAATCGTTTCCAAAGTTTCGCTCGCTTACGCGTGGGTTCGTTTACAGTTTTTTTCTCTTTTGAAAACGTGTTACCCTACACACCATTTTTGAGGTTATCGCGCCGTCGATATCGTACCGCGTTCGTGCGGTTATCGCACCGTCGTTATCGCAACCTCGTCACGTGGCTATCGCGCCAAAATCATCGACATTACCGTAACCGTGGTGACGCTGTATCACGACTGATTAGTGTCGTGATCACTTATCACACCGAAATCGTTATCCGACAAATATCGTTAACATCGGGACGATTATTATTGTTGTTGTCATCGGACAACATGCCGACCGATAACGAAACTGCTGCGGCCGGTTTAGTGGCCCCGAAGTACCACGAACTGTTCAATACCGTACAAGAATTGCAAGAAAAATTACGCGAGATGCAGGCATCGTCCAGCCTGAACCCTAGAGTAGTACCACCGAATGCCGACTACCGTATTCTTCCGGATTTCGGGACGTCAATCTGGACGTTTACTGGGCACGAGACTATTAGCCAAGCAGACGACTGGGTTAGTTCGGTCGACGGATTGGCCCACACAAATCAATGGCTCAATCAGATATCGACTAATGTACGTGCGCTCTCACGTCTCCGAAGCTGCCTGTAGATGGTTTTTGTTCGAGGAATTTCCTGAATGGGACACCTACATCGAAAAATTCCGTGAGACGTTCGTTCGCACTATACGAAAGGTGGACTTATGACGAGAGCTTGAGTCGCGTGTCCAATCGTCGACTGAGCCTACAATCGATTACTTTTACGCGATGATTGGTCTATGCCGTACGCTAGACCTGACGTTCACCGAAACGCGTGATTATGTGCTTGAAGGCCTAAGGTCTCAACAACAGGCGGAATGGGTGTCTGGGCGATTGCAGATCGATCGAGACGGACTCCTATCAGACATCCGCGAATGGGAACGTCTACGCGCTAAACGACAACATCTATTTCCGCGAAACGCGTCGAATCGCAAGAGTAACCGCCACAATGGGTCATCGTCAGTACCGATCGCGCCGAAAACACCGAACGAACCGAAATCCGACACCGTCGACTACGAAAAGTTGACATCGAAAACGCCTAGTAACGAAAATCCGCCGCGGACATACCGCACAGAAATTACGTGTTATAACTGCAGAGGGGACGGGCATATCTCTCGAGACTGTCCGCGACCTCAACGGCCGATGAAATGCACGTGCTGTGGTTCTAACCAACACCGACGAAGCCGGTGTCCAGACCGGGAAGCCGGGTCATCGACCGAGACTAACTCGAACCGTCAGTCAGCCAACTACGTGAACTCGACCGTTACACGTCATTCGGAAAATCTTTACACTAAAATCGTGATGATAAGCGAAACGTCCGTAAACAGGATCGTCGACACGGGTAGTACAAACCAACGTACTTGTCGACCACTGTACGCTGTAGGCGACGTGAAACAACCGAGCACCTCAACGATAGGAGAGACCAAGGTCGATGCCAGTATAGATGGTGTGTGGCTGCCGACCACGAAGTACGTGTTATACTAGCATAATTATAAGGTTGGTGTATTCAGCTGGTTAAATAAGTTTGTTCAATCATGTTTCCTGGAGGAACACGAACATGTCAGGTGATGGCAAGACTGGTCCAAGTATGTCGTATTTATCGCTGGAAAGATGATTTTGGTGCTTTGCATCGAGGTATGCAAAACATTCCGTGAGAATGTGTTAGTGCGACTCCGCACGTCATGCGCGAGGGAGGCTCATCTCGAGACATTAAGTAACCGTGGGTTCTTCTGGTGTGACCTATTCTTAGCCTGTTGATGATGGTTTCCTTTTTCTTATCGAAGTTATAATTAGGCCAGTGAAGAATAGTTGATTTAATTTCGTTAAGTTTCGTTTTTTGTTTTGCCCATGTATTTTGTCAAGCTTGTACAGATATTTGTTTTATATTTTATCGTTCTCATGGTATCTTGAAAGGCAGTGAGAGGAGTGATGTCTAGGGAAGTCGAGCTGTGTGCTTGGCTTGCAATTATTTGTTCTGTTGATAATGAAATGTCTCGATGTATGTTCATTAACGCCAATCCATTGAACCGTGACTGATCCGTCGTATTTCTTAAAAACGTTTTTAAAAGTTTAAGGGTAGAAATGAGCGTTCACTAGTCGCTGTGGTTA
>NW_021771218.1:5382-5593 GCF_005508785.2 Acyrthosiphon pisum | reverse complement strand
CATACGTTACCTATTTAGTTTTTTAGACGAAATAAAATTATGTTGTGCTTATTAATATATTTTATCTGTAAAAATGATAGAGTCGAGTTTAAATCTGCATCTACAAACTGGTCCCTATTTTAAAATGTATGTAGATATACAATTAAAAATATAACAATTTATAATTTTCTTAGCAATAAAATTAAAAATATCTTTTATATTATTTTCATAC
>NW_021771218.1:3612-5282 GCF_005508785.2 Acyrthosiphon pisum | reverse complement strand
GATCAATAATAAATGGTATAAAATGTTCATTACATATACAATTAAAACTGTCTTATTTTAATCATTATCATGTATTTTTATAAATGAAAATAACCGATATTATGTGAGGTTTAAAAATATATGAGTTATTTAAGTTTTCTCCTATAATAGTGGACGTTTTCTACACAGTGTTTATCGCACGTAAAATAGCATTGAGCAAAAATAAAATAGTTTTTAATTTTAATTTTATTAATAGAGTTAAGTGTTGATAATACATTCCTATGCATAATGTATATATATTAGTAAATATACATTTTACATTTAAATTATATAGATAATAAAAATTATAGATACATACAAATACATACTATTATAATTAAATGGGTAAGGGAAAATTAAAAAAAGTGTCTCAATATAGTTTGGACACTTTTCAATGGCGAATGGTTTTTAATTTCCTATAACTGTCCATTATATTGAACTGTTTTACTACTGTACTAATACAACTATATATATTATATTATACATACCTGTTTGGCTATATTAATTGACTACCTACATGTATTAATTATTGTTTATTTATTATGTATATTATACACTTATTATACCTATACTTAACTGTATGTCTGTATGCCTGTAGCCTGTATAATATGCAGTTGGTATATTAATGTTTATATTATTACAATGATACAATGTCGTAAATTATTTTATGCTTTTATATTCTTACTATATTCTATTATTATCGAAGTCACGTGAGTATCGCTCAATGTATTAAGGCTGAACAAGTGATATTTTTTTTAAAGTTAAATTTATTAATAAAAAAATACATATAATCTAATATATAAAATTCTCGTGTCACAATGTTAGTTACCATACTCCTCCGAAACAGCTTGACCGATTTTTATGAAATTTTATATGCATATTCAGTAGGTCTGAGAATCGGCTACTATCTATTTTTCATACCCCTAGGCCCTAAGTAATAAGGATTGTCCAGAAAAAAATAAAAATAATAATAGTGTATTATATATTGATTGCTATTGGTTAATCGGGCATGTTTGTTGATTTGTATTATTATTTTTGTCAATATATATATTATATATAAATGAATGTTTGTGTGTAGATTATACCTCCGGGAAGAAGATAGGCTAATTTAAAAAGGGTTAATTTTGGTTTTTTTTATTGATCGGATTTTAGTACGGTTAGGTTAGGTTAGGATTTTGTACTAATTGATTATATTAATCCACCGTAGGTGGAATTAAGTAAAAATGACAAACTTGGTATAACTTTGATACTTTAGAGATAAATCATACACTTACACACAAACAGCACGGGGTCCGCGATCTGCCGCAGGTAGATTGTTTAGGTACCTGATAATATACTGCTGCGAATCAGAATTTTAATTCCGGGCAACGTAAAAGTTAAGATAAATCTAGAACATCATACACCGAATATTAAATGACGCATTGAACAATTAACGCATTTGAGTTATATGCAGTTAGTACGGGTAACGAAGTGCACGGGATCAGCTAGTATATATATATATACATATATACACGACGAGGACAATTACAGAGCCTATACAAAGATTGCTCTTCGGCTCATACACGATCGGGTCGCATGATGATCTGAGTATCTGACCTATAGGTATTTATAAATTATAATATTATATTATATGGATTTATTGTATATTGTGT
>NW_021771218.1:0-2743 GCF_005508785.2 Acyrthosiphon pisum | reverse complement strand
TTAGTGATACCATCTTCGTTCTCTCTACTTTGCAATAGTATGATCAATTTTTGAATATGGGGTCGTGGTGTGGCACCAGGCCCGTATTTAAAAATTTGGCGCCCCCGGGCATATAATTTATACCCCCCCCCCCCACCACAATAAATAATAATAATAATAATAATAATAATATAACACTAACTATTTCGTTCATGATTGATTTTTTAATATTAAAATCTAACTTAACAATTGATAAATGAAAATCATTTAATACTTTTTTAATTAACAAATTATAAAATAATAAAACATAAAATTACCTTTTTTTTAACCAACAAATTATGACATAATAAAAATACATTTTTTTTTTAATTAACAAATTATAACAATAAAACATACAATTTTCTTTAGTTTTAATGTATTATTTTCCTGGCTTTATTATTGGCAAAATCTTCAATTATGTCGCTATAATTAAGCTGATGAGTTAATTGAGATTCAATATTTAAAATTGCCAATGCATTCAGCCTGTCTGTGGATATATTTGACCTTAGATATGTTTTTATACGTCTAAGTGTCGAAAATGACCGCTCTGCGGTACAATTAGTCACTGGATTACAAAGAAACATACGTTATGCTATACTCACATATGGCAAAATATTCTCCAACTCATGTTTTTTCATCATGGTACTCATATCAATTATACTTTTAGGATAATATTTTATATTTTGTAGATGACTTTGGAAATGGATGCACTCATTTATAAAAGTTTATTTCATCTAAATCACTTTTGTACATCAAATATAAATTTTCAGCTGATACATATAATTCTGATGTTTTCATTATTTCAAGTTTTAAAAAAAAACTGTACTTAGTTATTACATTATCATATGCCAACTTTCTAGTAGTCAATTCGTTAATTATAGAGTCACAAATTACATTATATGTATTGACTTTGAATTCTACATCACTATAGGCAAATCAACTTCTTCTAGATCAACTATTTCATCATTCTTTTTGTTTCTTTTTCTTTTACGTTTAGAAGTTGTTTCATAAACATTAACATCACATTTTGTTTATACTTTTTCTTGATATTGTAAAAATATTTCATCGTTCCTGACATTTGAAACATACTTTATTAATGAATTGTAATGTTCACAAACCATACAAATATCAATATTAACTGATTGTAAAAGTTTACTTATGGCATTAAATCATTGTAGTAGGTCTCCCCAAAATAACAACATAAATGTAGTTTCAAGACGGTTCATTGCATGAAGTAAACCACGAGCTTCATTACATGTAATAGATTTTTCATTTAAATTCATTTAAATGTCAACTAAAGTTTGCTTCACGATTTCCCAGTTATCAATAAGAGCTTTGCATGCATCATATCGCGCTGACCATCTCGTTTCAGATAGATTTTTCAATGTCAAATTAACTTTAAGTAGATCCCAACGGTGAGTAGAAGCTGAAAAAAAGGTATACACATTCTGGATAAAACAAAAAAATGAATTAGCTTCTTTACAACAACTAGCCGCATAAAATCCAATCAAGTTAAGTGAATGAGCTGAACACGGAATAAAATCAGCCAAAGGTGCAACTTCATGGATCCTAGTTTGAAGACCAGAATAAACGCCAGACATATTTTTAGTGTTATTATATGATTATCCACGTAAATATGAAATATCTAAATTGTATTTTTTTAATATAGAAAAAACTGCATCAGCCATATTTTGAGACTTGTGTCCAACATTTTCCAAAAAGCATAAAAATCTTTCTACCGGTATCCCATCACTGTTAACTTACCTAAATATAAATGAAAGTCGATCAATGTGACCAATATCAGGAGTTGAGTCAATGCTTATTGAAAAATATCGAGCTTTTATAATTTCTTCAACCACTTTATTTTGAACTTTAACTGCCATTAACTTAATAAATTTTTCATATGTTAAAATGAGACAAATAGTTTGTGTGACCTTTACCGTGATTTCCATGATTCGATATATGTTTGGCCAAAAACGGATCAAATTCTGCTATCGATTCAAGACATCATAAAATTACCATCGTGTAAAGATCTAAACTGCTCATTATCACATATAAATGGCAAGCCACGACTTGATGAAGATTTTACAACAGCACAAACCCTTATTAGGACATTTTTCCAAAAATCTTTTTCTGTTTCTATTTGATACTGAAGAGTTTTATCCATCCTATTTAATTCTGATGATCTATTTTTCATTTTAATTACACATGTTTTATGAGAAAGGGAGTTTTCATGCTTGTTGATTGATTTTGGTCTTTTCCAATCTGAGAAACCATTTCTTGAAAATTCTGAAGAATTTTGAAATAAATAACAAGGAACGCAAAAAACTCCACCTTTACTTTCTGAATAAACAAGATAACTTCTTTTACATTTTTCACCATTGATTAAAGTAGTTTCAAAATAACTTATTTAAATATCTATGAACATTTCTAAATGAACCTCTACGAACCGTCTGATAAAGTCGTTTGGATCTACTAAAATTTGAATCTAAATTTTGACTGTAACCGTTTTTACATACATAATCAATAGTAAATTCACTTATATTCCAGTCAGCTGGATCAGTCCTAAAAGCAAGTAAAAACAAATAACCTTAAAAAAACTTGTGAAATAATAAACATTACCAATTGTTTGTTTTAATTAAATTTAAATGTTTTAGAATATCTTTTCAATAATAGTAAAAATATGGATCTTTATCCTGGTATTTTAAAATCATGAGAGAAATCA
>NW_021771217.1:3438-5353 GCF_005508785.2 Acyrthosiphon pisum | reverse complement strand
GGGTGCTAAAAATGAATATTTATTAGAAAAATTCTGTATAGCAGAAGTAGAAAAATAGATGGAACGATAGAACGAGAGACTTAGGAAATTACGATTATTTCGTTGAAGCTTTTACAGTAGATAGTACAGAAAGCGGAAATAACAATAGATTAAAACCAAATATTATTAACGTAACGACAATTAAGTCAGTCGAGGTCAAGGCTACGGAAAGCAACAGAGAATATGAATACATAACTGATACAGTAGGGCCCACCACACGAATCGCGAAAAATGGTAGTAAGAGTAGGGACTACAACTTGAATGGTACTACGGATGGAAAATCGATGGATTATCCTAGTACTACAGAAATTGAGAGTACAGAAGTATACGAGAGTTCCACACAAGTCACAAAAGTGCGAGTCGCGAAAAACGGTAGTAAGAGTAGGGACTACAATGTGGATGGTGCTACGGATAAGATATCGATGGACTGTCCTAGTACTACAGAAATTGAGAGCACAGTCAAATACGAAAATCCACGGAATAATAAAACTAACGTTAACGAAAAATCAGTTATGTGTATTTCAGAGGAACATGAAACAGGTTACATATATATAGTTTGTGTAGTGTTGGGAATAGTAGTGATAATAATGTTACTAATTATGATGAGTATAGTAAAATATTATAGATTAGTACGAAAAGAAAGATACCAGTATTTAGTACGAACATTGGAATTCACGGGGAGACACTCATATCGAAATCGGGAGGAAATAGCTCTCACGAGACTTTAAAAAAAAATAAAATAAATAAATAATAAAATAATAATAATAATAATAATATAAAATATATATAAAACTAATTAGATGATAGAAATAATTACGACTTAAGTAACCAAATATTTTAATTATAGGAATAAAAATCTATTGTTTTGCGTCAATTTGGACATTGCAATCTTACATGGGGAACACGATACAAGTTCAGTAGGCGGCGGTAATGTACCAAAATGTTTACCTGGACATATAGAAGTAGCAAATAAACAGTTAAGCGAACCATTTTCGGAAAGTGAACTTAAACGTATTACACAAAGCCTTGTGACTTTCTTATATGATATGTCGAAAAGGAGAGGGAAATTAGGTAGGTACACAGTGTTGCAAGGATCTGGTCGAATATATGGATTATGTACCGGAACCAGAAACGTTATTGAAGTATATAGACGAATATATGAAATAGGCTATTAAAAGTATTGAATAATTATTAATGATGTAGAAATAATATACGAAATTAGTATAAATTAATTAAGAGTTAGTTATGATTAAAATAAATAAATAACGAGGTGATACAGTTCCTAGTAGATAAATACAACTAATATAGCATGGCAAAGTCTAACACTACTGTTCAATGTACAGGTAATAAGTATTATCGACGATCATCGTTATCGTGACGAGTAGATAGCATTTATTACCTCGCCCTAGGTCGGGAAATAAAAGGCACGGGTCGCCAGTTCGATCTCAACGACGCGTCGGTGACAATGCCGGTCAATATACGCAACGTAATGTAATAATCACATATTATTAAAACAATTAAAACAGTGTTTATTATTCAAAATTGTTATCATTCAATTATACAGTCTACTAGTTCATTTTTTATATTTATTCAATTACAAACTGAGCCAAAACAACTACAAATTATTGAACAAAATATTAAAAGAAAAAAAAACTAACATTATAGGTTTATAATTTCAATGAAGATCGGAGAAGTAACTACGGAAGCGGACGTAGTAGGTAAAATTATGTTTAGTAAATTTAAAGGCGAATTTAACTCCAATAATATACCGTTAGAAATCGAAGACGAATTTTACATGCCAAATTTTGATTACATAAGTAACAATGTAACAGCTATTCGAATAAAATGTAGTATTTTTTACGACGATATCGAAATG
>NW_021771217.1:0-1876 GCF_005508785.2 Acyrthosiphon pisum | reverse complement strand
TAGTGTTTAACAGAATTAAACCACCGGCACCCACGGGGGAAGAAACTGTGGAACAATTGGAAGCCGACATAAATCTTACAACCAGGGTTATAGATGAGTTTTTTCAAGTAAACAATGAAATAGATATAGGGGCATGGTCACGTTTTAGAAATATACAAATGCGTAGGGTAGCAACATTAAAAACTAATAATAGTAATAACGATAACCATATTAACCAAAGTAATAATAGTAATATAGGTGTAAGTAGTAATAATGGTGATTGGTTAGATAATATACTTTCGGATACGGATGAATTAGAAATAGTCCATAACAACTATAGATATTTTAGTAGACTTTCGGATATTGATAGTGATAGTGATTAAAATATGAAAATAGAATAAGTGAATTAAGTACATAAATAATGTGTCGCGAAATACTATGTTGATTTGGTTATGCCAGCGGGAGAAAGTGGGTGTTGCTACCATATTCTTATTGAACAGGCAACCACTGGAACTCGCTGTCAATAAAACTATATGTCAACTAGTAGTTTCGGACACATTCTGAGAACAATATAGTTGTTCGCAAGGTCATTTGACCAAGTAAAGATTGAATGAGAATTATGAAGCATGTTGTGATAACTCATTATCTCTCTTACTATAAAATAGTAAACACCTATTTTATAGGTTAGAATATGTTATCAGTGTCAGTGGACACACACATTTTTGAGAAAATAATAAACGTTTTAAAGAGAAAGTCATAATGTGAAGAGTTTTTAATTATTTAGTTTTTAACAATATGTTATGAGTAAAACTTAATAAAACATGGCGCAGTCGCGAACTTCGTTCAATACGTCCGATTGAAAAGGATAAAAAATTTTTTTTTTTTCAAAAAAGTACTTTTAGTGTTGTACGTCACATGGTTGCTGATCAATGATCATGGAGTTTAATAAACCAGGATCACTAAAATTAACTGGCAATGTTGCTGAAAATTATAAATTACTTAAGGAAGAAGTTCTAGTGTTTTTCGAAGCCACAGAAACAACTACAAAGCCAGAGAAGGTACAGGTGGCAAGATTATTAAATTTAATTGGCAGCGACGGTGTCAAAATTTACAGAACATTCAATGTTGAACCAAAGGACGAAACAGTTGAAATTGTGTTCAAAAAATTGGAAGAGTATTGTACTCCAAAAAGAAATGAAGTAAGTAGTATATATTTGTATGTTCACAGCCAGCTTTTCCACGGTAATTTTTTTTTTCCAAGGGGGAATGTCCCCCTTGGAGACTTTTATTTTACCGTGTAACACATTTCACACTGATTGTCTACCAAATTCTACCTCGTAAAAATATTTAACGTGATCAAATTTTTTTTTTTAGGAAATCTTAAAACTGAAAAAATTATTTCAAGTAAAAACATAAATTATTAAATAATATTTTTTTTATTGTTATAAATTAAGTCTTAATTATATTTACACAAGTTTTCTTACTTCTCTAGTAAAAGGTACATATTCTACAATACGATCATGAATTAATAAACAGTAAGCTGTCACACCTGTAAGCGATTCTGAAGCTTCAATTTCCAATTGAACATCTACTGCTGAGGCTGTGGTTGAATCGTTCTGTTTTGAAGTGTCGATAACTATAATTGGTGCGTTTGCTAGAAAAGTAGATGGACTCAATATCGGGTTACGAATACTTTTTTCATAGTACGATTCTTGAAACGATGTATACATATTATATAATAAAGTGAAATTATTTTTAGAAAAATCTAAATTCAAATTATCGTATGGATAAGCTATCGAGTTTAGAAATACTTTAACGTTTGTTAGATTACAATGGTCAAATATACTACAATCTTTCGCTAACAAATTTTTACGTCCTTTTTGTAAACCAATTATGA
>NW_021771216.1:1402-2454 GCF_005508785.2 Acyrthosiphon pisum | reverse complement strand
GATCGACGAAGCGGAGTTTATCAAGATTAGCTGCTGGAAAATGTGTACTACACAATACATTTTATCGAGTCAAAGGAATCGTTGGGTATCGTACGGGCATGATGAAAAACGTGTCGGTGCGAGTCACCGTCGTATTTTCCTATGAGACCGACCGACGGAAAATATCGCTGTTCCCGCTCTCACAGTAAATACACACAGTAAATAGCTACATTCACAGCTATGTCGCGTGTCGTGTCGAATCGCATTGCGTGATTGGAGGTTTCTTTTTTGGCATCATGTAATAATACCAAGTTACAACCGAGTATACCAGGTATTTACTAAGCTCAACTTTAAAACCAATAAGGTTACCTGTTTTAACCATATACCTATTATCTACCACGCCCTCGGACGACGTAGGTGCGTGAATCCGGCTTATTATATGAACCGCGAATCGCGATTTAAATTTGTCGACCATTACACATTTTGCTATATAGGTTGTATACACATTGTATAAACAAATTTGTAACGCAAACGGGTAACTGCGATAATTTCCCAGTAAGTTGTCAATCGTGTCTGCAGTACACGCAACAGCAGGCTGCAGTCTGAGGACAACGCGGTCATCGCCAACGTTTTTCTCCGCGTCCATCAACGTCGCAACATTGGTGCGGTTTATGCGTCGCTCGTGACGTGGTTGGCGAAGTATAACATCATATAATTAAATAGCGTTATTTAGTAGTTAAGTATATTATACCGACAATTTCAACGGACGGTTTTGACCGTTATACAATGCGTGAATGCCGGATGGTGACTGATATATAGGTATACTGAACGTCTGAACTTACTTCGATTTCAAACGAAGCTGTGCCGCCGCCAAAAGCTTTTCGTCCCTTCGCATACTATCTTACGAAAACTAAAATTTAAAATAATATAATACTTTTTTAATAATTAAACAACTTAATTATTTGTTAATACCTAATAATATAAATATTTAATTGTACATAAATCCTAATGTTAGTAACTTATATTTTATTTATAAACTTTATTCATTTATTTCAAACGGCCAATGTCGACAT
>NW_021771216.1:0-1055 GCF_005508785.2 Acyrthosiphon pisum | reverse complement strand
CGTCCTCTTAACTGATATACTTCTATCGATTATTATTAAAGTGGCCATTGTCAAATCTATTTTGGTCATACTACATCATAAACATTGGCCGTCTTAACACAAGTAAGTAGTAACACAATCAAATTGTAATGACATCAGTACAATATTCTAAATTCGTCCAAATGTGACATTTGCCTTTCTTGCACCAAGCCATAACTGCGTTTGTGCATTGGTCACTTATTCACTTAATCACTTCCTCTATCTCGGCTTACGACGCTTAATTGTATTATATTTTGTGTAGAGCTAGTGTATGGGCATAATTTACACGAGTATAGATATCCGTAGTAGATATAAGGTGTATGTTTACAAGTTTACAACGTCCTGTATAATATGATATTAATTAATATCTATCTAATGGAAATAAGACTGATGTCGAATAATATTTGTGAGGTTAATTTTCAACAAGGGAGGTTATACTCACCCTAATTGCACTTAAGTTTTACTAAAGTTTTATTAAAGTTATTTTCGCATAACCAAGGACTCAACGTTGTGATTTCAGCGCTGACGAGGCTGTGCGCGATATGAAGGTCTATGAGATATTACTGTATTAGGTACGTTTGTGCATAACTGTTAATAGCTTATTAAATATTGTTATATTTACCTGACGTAATAGACTGACATCTGACGACCTGCAGAAGTGACGGACGGATATTATTTTTTGTTTGACCTATATATCAATCCGATTTCTAAATACATCACGACCAAAAACCGTCCATTCAGTCAGCTTCTGCACCGATTGACCACGGATGCGACATCATGGTATTAACCACTGCAGTGAAAAATACTGAAAATTCTATTAACAAACACCAGTATAAACTAATAAGTGGAAACTATTAAATTCTATGTAATACAGATATTGACCTAACCTCTTGACAATGAACATTTTATTAATATAATTGACGTGAATATAGTCTGTTCAAAATGAGATCGGTACACGGCGGCGACCAGTTTTCGTCATCATACGGCCATTATACGGCATCTGGCCATATGTCTGACCGCCGCCCGACGAAAACATA
>NW_021771215.1:0-2161 GCF_005508785.2 Acyrthosiphon pisum | reverse complement strand
GATGATGTTGATTGATGTGTGTCTATTTGGTAAAATGCACCCGTATATATACCCATTTCTGTTCCGAGTGCTGTTTTAATTGGCGGAAGGCTTTTGTTTTGACGAGTCAACATGACATAAATCCCATTATCTGTTAGGCATCGTTTGTGGATTTAATTTTAAATCAATAGGAAATATTATAAGCCTTTAATTGTTTAAATTATTAAATGCATGCATTAGTGAATTATTTTTCAAAATAATTTATTTCAATAGCTACAATAGGAACTCTTAAATTTTTCTGCCAATACTCATAAATTTATAAGTTACATGGGTTCATATTATTAGGAACTTAACTTTTTTTAATACTCCCATAATATGGATATTGGTGAAAAATGTAACAATAACAATAAACCAACGTTAAAATAGTGGCAGTAATTAATACCTATATAAACCATTCAAGTAATTTTAAATAAATTAAATTGACACTTCATTTGCACTTAAACTCTTGTAAATTACTTAACCAGGCTTACCTGTATATATATATATATATATATATATAGTTATATAAGTTATAATTATAGAACTCGGAAGTTTAGGAGCTAAAAAAGGAAAAATATGCATGGCATATGCACAAAAAATTGTAAAATATGCATGAAAAAAAATGTCAAATAAGAAAAATAGTTTGATAATAATTTTAAACTCCAAAAAAGCCATTTTCTGTTGTTATTAAATTGTACTAAAAGAAATGTAAAATTTGAAAAACAAATTTATATAATATTTAAAATAAGTCGAAAAACTGTACGGCATTTTGACATTTTATTGAACTGAAAAATATAGTTAAAAAAATATATTTGAACATTTCGAAATGATATAGTACATCGGAATATAGACGCGATAGGGATTAAATGCGTATCGTAGGGTTAAAACTTCAATAGTAAAATGTGGTGATAATAATAAATACCTACCTACATTAATATGGAGTTATAAATTCAATATCATTATTAAAATACACGGCTTAAAAAAGAAAAAGATGAATTCATTTTTTTTTTTAATATATTAAAATGCATAACATGAAGATCAAGAAATATGCACTTTTCCCCTAAAATCGACCAAATATGCGAAATTTGCATTTTCAATATTCAATTTTTAAACTGACCATTGTATAGCTTGGTGTTCTAGAAATCGAGAGCATAATATAGAATAATATACAACTCTTACTACAGTCCTACAACTAGGGTTGCCACCTCTCCGGGTTTCACCCGGAGAATCCGGGTTTATGTATAAATCTACGGGCTCCGGGTTCAGGGAATTATTCTCCGGGTCGGAGAAATAACTTTTCTTGTTCGGGATTTTTAATCATATTTATTATATAATTTGTAATTTTCAATAATAAAATATGTGATTATATTAATATTTTTTTTGTTTGCATTTCATTACTTATCATTTCACTTCAACTAAGCTATAGATTATACTACATACTGGTGTATACTAGCGTCTAGCTGATGACCTTTTTTTTTTTGCTTATCGGCCTGTCTCCGGGGCTGCTTTCTTTCAAACTTTCAAAGGTGGCAACCTTACCTACAACTTCCGAGCCCTAATATTATAACATTTAAAATACTATCCTCTCGTCAGTCGTCACCAACTATTTTAATTTATATTATGTAATATTTTTAAATCATCAGTGCATAAGTATTAATTTCATTTTCTTTGAGAACTACTACTAATGCGTAAAAAAGAAAAAAATTAAAATCCTCAATCATGCATTTTTTCTAATCATAACCAGCGAGACGCGAGAGAGATAAGGACTTCCGTACGACCTTTTCTTTTTTTCGGTATCAACGACGTTGCTGGAGCTTCTTGCGAATTTATAACTTTTCTTTTAAGTTTAAGCACTGAATATTAAATCTTAAATTCAAAAAAATCAAAATAATAAAACTAACTGGATAGGTACATTTAAAACAATTCACTTTTCAAAATATTACGTTGTAAATACACAAATAAATTCTATTCGATTAAACATTTACGTATACAAAACAATATATAGTCTCATTTTTAGCCAGCACGGTATTACACTATATTTATACATTCAAAACAGTTTGAACCTAGTTAAATGTAAAAAATACATAATATAATTAAAACTAAAATTAAATTAAAAATAATACTACATTATAAAAAAATTTAC
>NW_021771214.1:42648-42762 GCF_005508785.2 Acyrthosiphon pisum | reverse complement strand
ACAAGTGGAATACGTATCTTTAATGAAAAACTGAAAGCAGAACGTTTTGCGAACACGATGAGTACTAAATTTTCAAATAATCCAGGTCCTCCAAACAAAGAAGCGGAACACTCC
>NW_021771214.1:35973-42548 GCF_005508785.2 Acyrthosiphon pisum | reverse complement strand
ATCCAAATAATCAACGACGACCAAACACCAAACAACGACTATATCACTCCAAATGAAGTCCTATATATCATCAAGAAACTACCAAAATCCTAAAATACCTAAAATTAGGCCACAGGCCGTCACCCATAGCAATAGCAATAATAATAAATAGACACAATCATCAGTCAACGTCAGCGTTCAGAGCAGTCCAGTCCACTCCGGTCCTGTCCAGTTCAGTCCGGTCCAGTCGGCGGTCGATCCACCACCTCGAAGTGAAGCTCGGCGTCGAACATGGAACGCTCGGCAGCACCCGTTTCAAAAAAAACCAAACAACATACTTCGTAAGTATCACTTTATTAGTCCCCCCTCCCGACCACGAGGCAAGTGAATCCGAGGGGGTCACGTGGCCGGGTCTTGCATCGAAGCAAAGGCAAACCCACAACTACCATGGTTCAAACCAGGAAAAAAAAAGGAACTCCACCGAAAAACAATCAACCACCAATTTCATCTGAAGCTCAGGCTACCAATGACCTCGATTCCTCGGGATCTGAAAACTTCATAACCTCGGACGACGACATTGCATCCATTCACACAAACTCCGAAAGTAGTAACTAAGAAACCTCCATTAACGATACCGACACATCAAACTCAATTCAAAATACTGATGTTACTAAATCTGAACCTCAGCCAAATAATCAAGCAAACTCATCGCCCAAAATACCACCTATCATTATCGATATTAATACATGGCCAACAGCTTCAAAGATCGTCATACCCATGTTTCCTGGAAAAGACCTCACAGCAAAACTTGTCAAAAATGTTATACACTTACAAGTTATCGACACTGAGACTTTCCGAAAAGCTCAGTCCATCCTCTCAGATAACAAAATTCCATTCCACACTTTTTCTTTGGCTGAAGAACGCACTCTTAAAGTACTCCTCAGAGGTATCCCTCCATCCTTCTCTGAAGACCTGGTTAAAACTGAACTTGAACTCAAAGGATTCGAAATCCGAACCATACGCCAATTTTTAAAAGATGGCCGCAAACTACCAATGTTCATGGTAACACTTCCAAACAACCCATCCAGCAAGCTTATTTTCGACCTACCTGCACTATTTTATATTACAATCAGAGTAGAACCATATCGCTCTTCCGGGCCTGCACAATGCTTCACATGCCAAGGCTTCGGCCACTCTTCAAATCACTGCAATCACACGCCAAAATGTGTAAAATGCGGCAACAACCACGAAACTAAAACCTGCTCAAAAACCGCAGATCAAGCACCTAAATGCTGCAATTGCGATGGCCCCCACACAGCAAACTACCGCAAGTGCCCAGCGTACATATCTGCTATGGCTGAAAAACAATCAAATTCTACTCATCTAAAATCAAACCATATCGCTCCAGCACCTTCAGTTACAGAATCAAAGATACCACCAAAAAACACTCAGTCAATCTCTTCATATGCATCAATCACATCAAATAAAACGAATAAAAATCCGGAACCAACAGTTACAATCCCGAAACAGTTTTTCACAAACCTTCTAACCGAGGTAATTGGGAAAATTTCAGAATCACAAGACATCAAACAAACCCTAATGATGGCTATCTCAGCCATAATCTCCATTATCAACCATCATGAATAGCTCCCTCCGGATCTTATACTGGAACTGCCAAGGTATAGGAAACAAACGCCTTGAACTTTTCCAGCTGATAAATCAACTAAAAATAGATATTCTTCTCTTAAACGAAACGCATCTTCACCACAAGAAGACATTTAACATCCCAAACTTCCACACCTACACAAACAACCGTTTCAACACAGGACATACAAACTGTGGAGGCACAGCAATCCTCATCCACCACTCTATCACTCATTCTTCAACATATATCAAAACTATCTCAATTGAAAACACCACTATTCTTATTCAATATAACGGACGCGAGATTAGACTTAGTGCTGTATATAAAAGCCCCAGTTCAACCCTACTCCACACAGACCAAGACTCCCTAATCAACACAAACGCATGTGTCATCGTTGCGGGAGACCTAAATGCCAAACACCCAGTATGGCATAGCAACACCACAAACACAGCTGGTACAGGTCTATTTAACCATATGGACCAAAATTACTATTTTGTGACAGCTCCCGTAACTCCAACCCACTTCCCTGATAGCCATAACCATAGGCCGGACATTTTAGATGTAGCTCTAATGAGAATTGCTAACATGCAATTCGATATCGAAAATCTGAATGAATTATCATCAGACCACAACCCTATACTACTAAATGTATACAACCAATCATTTCCTCAACCATTTAAAACAACAACGCTAATAAATTGGAAAAATTTCTCGGTTAACCTCCAGTCTCCACGAATCTATAATTAACCCAAATCCAACTATCAACACAACAACAGATCTCGACCAAGCCGCAATAGTAATAGCTGAATTATTCAAGTCAGCACTCTCAGTCAACTCTACCACTCACATTTGCAACCTTCACAAGGACCTTTCTCAAGCCATCAAAATAGAAATCACCAAGAAGAAAAAACTTCGACGAATCTGGCAACATACCAGAAATCCTGATGCACAACGCTGAATGAATATACATACTGAAGTAGTTCGTGAAATGCTTCGAGTCCACCACGAAAAACAATGGAATAATCTACTAGATAATCTGAAACCAAATGACCCTAAAGTATACAAAATTGCCAGAAGCCTAACACACAAGCAAGCGGCCACAGAACCCCTTCTTGGCCCAAACGGTCTTATTTTTGATCAAGAATCCAAATCCGAACTATTTGCTAACTCACTTGAAACCCAATTCACCTGCCCAGCGGGCGACATCATGACTACTCTAATGGTAAAAGAGAAACTAAAGATCCTTAATCAATCCTATCCCCCAACAATACAACCCATTACCCCAAACGAAGTCAAATCCATCATAAAAACCCTTCCGAGGAAGAAAGCACCAGGCCCGGATGGGATACCCAATACAGCCCTACGCCATGCATCTAACCGCACTATACTGCATCTCACTAAAATCTTTAACAGCTGCATACGTCTATCACACTTTCCTAATGTATGGAAGCATGCTAACGTGGTCATGATTCCGAAGTCAGGGAAAAACAAATCAGATCCAGCAAACCAACGACCCATCTCGTTAGTCAACACAATGTCGAAACTGTTCGAGATTCTTATACTTAAACGTCTCAAGTCATACGTTTCCCCCTTCATCCGACCGGAGCAATACGCTTTTCGCCCAGAACATTCTACAACAATCCAAATTACTAAACTTGTCGACGATCTGGCAATCACCTTCAATAGAAAGGAAAGAACAGCGGCAATCTTTCTAGACTTTGAAAAGGCGTTTGACAAAGTCTGGCATCAAGGCGTTCTATACAAACTCCTAACCTTAAACGTACCAGTCCAACTTGTAAATCTGATCAAAGTCTTCTTAACAGATCGAACCTTTGCGGTTAAATTAACAACAACGACATCGTCCCCACCCGGAACATTAAAGCCGGCGTACCACAAGGTTCCTGCCTGTCCCCATTACTATTCAGTATTTACATAAATGATATACCAACGAATCCCGGGACTAAAATCAACCTCTTCGCAGATGACACAATGTTTTTCCACACAAGTATGAGCAAAAAGTATGCCATGGAAAAAATCCAATCCCAGTTAAACAGATCGTTATCCTGGTTGGAGAGTTGGAGGATATCGATCAACCCTAAGAAGACGGTCGCAATACTGTTTGGAGATAAAACGCCAAAAGACTTGAAAGAGCTCCTTGTTAACAATCACCCAGTACCCTGGAGCCAACAGGTTAAATATTTGGGAATAACCTTAGACTCAAGACTGACGTTCCACAAACACGTCTTGGCCATCCAAAAAAAGACCAGGCAAATCAGGGCTGCGCTATACCCCTTACTGAACTCTCGAAGCCACCTCTCACTCCGTCAGAGACTAACTATACACAAATTGTACATCATACCAAACCTAACATACGCAGGACCCGCTTGGGGCGCTCTTATCTCAAATCGAGACTGGCGAGACGTCTCGAGGCGGTCCAAAATATATCGTTAAGAACAATAACAGCATCACCCTGGTTCATAAGGAACACTACAATTAGAAAATCATCAAACATCGACTCTCTCCAAAACCAAATAATCAGGGCATCAAAGATCATGTTCAACAAAGCAAAAACTTCCAATCACCAACACATCAGATCCATCGGCCGTTCCAAGGCCACTTACCAGTGGAAAAGGAAGCGAACTGAAAACATAATGTAATTACTCTCCAACACACCTTCTACTCCAAGGAATGGGTACACCCCGAAACTTGTGTAAATGGGAATATTTCCCTTCATCCAAAGCAAGGCAAGGCAAATAGAAACAGTACTCCTTCAACCTTCAAAACATCAAGACTTCAGAAATCAACACACTTTGCCGTCTATTGAAGCAGTGGTGCGCAACCTGGGGGTCGCGAAATTTTATTAGGAGGTCGCCAGTTATCACCAAACGAAAAAGTTGTATACTATGTATATTGTATATTATTTTATAGTTTTATACAAAGTACAATTATTTTGTACCGTTGATGGCTGTGTCAATCGTAATATTATGACATTATGTCATATCTTAATGTTGCGATATCAAGTTCTATTGAATCACGCAGTATATGGGTTATTTTTAAATTGTGTGTATACATTAAGACTATTAAGTAAATTTATATTACACACTTACATAATGTTGGTTGGAAGGGGGGTCGTATTAAAAATAATTTATTTTGGGGGGTCGTGGATCAAAAAAGGTTGCGCACCACTGTATTGAAGGATAAGAGGAGAACAACCGACACCGAAGAAAAACGCCGCAACCACCACAACCGGCCGCCGCTAGTGAAGACCGACTCAAGCTCGACCGGTTTAGTCCAGACCATCGGACGACGACACAACCAGCCGCCGACATCGCCGACGGATCAAGACAGTGGAGCGGGACTGACCCGACACGTAGTGACGAATGACGATACGAACTCCTGGCCACCAGCCGTCGTCCAAGAAGCCGACGACTATTCCCAAGTCCGCCGACCAACCCGGAGTGCTTCGAAGAGGAGTCAAAGAGCCACGCTTCACCCCGTATACTCGGCGGAAATTTAAACGGTCCTTTTCAGGGCCACAAACGACGCATAGGCGGTCCCCCCAAGCGCGTCTGCCTAGGCCACGCTTCCCACCCGGGCCTATTGATCGACGCCACTTTTTCGAGCGGGCTGATCATAGCCACCCGGGTCGTCCCGATATTGTATAATAAAAACATAATATACCCGATTATGTAAGACCACCTCGTACCCGAATCAGATAGTCACGGGAGCACGAGCAGTCAAAACCCTCTTATTTGTAAATATATTTTTATGTAAAATAAATAGAGTAATTACACAAGAACCCACTTGTATTTATTATTAAAGTGACGGAGTATCGGCCTCGATACCTCCGTTACAACAGTTCTTATATAGATACATTAAAAACAAAAACGTATCCACCATTGATAGTTAACAGTAAATTACTTTGTGGTGAAAGTGTGGATAAAATCGACACTTTATTTGTACATGTGGATTAGGCCTTAACGGGGATACCACAATAAAAAAAAACGCGCCATGTATAAAACCTCATGCATTTAAACAGACTTCATTATTCCAATGTGGTCGTTTTTCGCAAAGGTGGTGTGAAAATGTATACACAACTACCTGTTGAATAAAGAAATTACTAGAATAATAAAGACAATACTGGAGTCTATAAACTCCCCTTAAAATTACCGTCAGTCGTCACCCTCAGTGCCAAATGAATATGCACATAGTTATAAAGTTATATCGAACTAACTACCTGTATTCATTCAACATTTAATTTTAGATTCTGATGAGCGGAGTTATTAGACCAGAGGTGTCCAACCCGCGGTAGATTTTGATGCAGCCCTCACTTCAATTTAAAAAAAGGTGGGTAAGTGGATGTCGCTCTGCTGTACAGTATATTACAAGTGGGTCACTGTATAATGGATAGTATTACATTTGAATTCAATGATATAATATCATTGTATAAGAAAAACGATTCTGAGCGGAGACGGTATGTCAGTCTAGGTATAAGACATAATATTATATTATATTATATATACCATATATGGTATTAAAAAAAAATTGACCAATAATAAGTATCTATAACAAATTCCAAATTAATCATATCAAAATATCCATTAGGTACTTATAACGCGTTATACATCAACAACAAACCATGATACTATCATAATAGTATACTTTAGAAGTTTCAAGTATACCCACGAATAATATTATACAATCACAACAAAATAACTAAAATAGTTATTCTAGGTTTTTTTATATGTAATTTCGTCTAAATTTTAACTTAAAATGACTATAAAAATAAACTGTGCTTATGTATTTTTTAGATTCTTTGGTAACAGAATTAACTACTCAGGTGGAATCTTGTTTTAATTTTCAATCCTTAGATATAAAAGTTGACATTTTATGATTTTTATCTACAAAATAATTATTCAATTTTAAATTTGATAAATTTTATCAAATTTGA
>NW_021771214.1:32830-35923 GCF_005508785.2 Acyrthosiphon pisum | reverse complement strand
TTCTTTCTACCATCCCAAGACTGTGTAGACAACTTTGCCATGGAAACCATCCTATCTACAATAATGTCAATAATAGACTCAGTTTCCTTAAACCAAGATGGATGAACTGAGAATACTACAATGGAACTGCAATGACATAACAAACAAAACTTACGAACTTGCAGAATTCACTCGGAAAAACAAAATTGACTTATTACTACTCGGGGAAACCCGCCTAAACAAAACAGCCCCTCTCAAATTACCAAACTGTTACGCATATCGAACAGACCGTCCACCCAAACCTGAGTGCTCCTCATCTGGTGGCACAGCAATACTAGTAAAGAACAACATAATTCATGAAGAAATCTTCATTAAAACAAACCTAGACTCCACCACTATCGCCATGGCAATAGGCGCAAAAACCGTACGCGTATCGGCAGTATACAAAAGTCCAAGAGATAAGATTGAACTCAAAGACATCGATGCTCTAACCAATGGTACTCACTCCTTTGTTATAGCAGGCGACTTAAACGCAAAACACCCATCATGGCACAGCAGACGAACAAACCAGACGGGAATAATTCTACTTGATCATATGGAAAGGAACGGTCAATACACCATTTGCGCTCCGGACTCACCAACCCATTTTCCATTTATACCACACCATAAACCTGATGTACTGGACATATTACACTAACAAACCTGCAACAAGATATGACAATATCAAATTTAAACGATCTTTCTTCAGATCACAACCCAATCTTAATTACTATCAACAAATCACCTAAAACAAACACACCTCTTCTAGCAAATCGTAGAATAAACTGGAAGAAGTTTAAGGCTGAAATGACAATGCACTCACTTAAACACCAAGCCATCACTAATCCAAAGGAGATTGAAGACAATATCGAGAAGCTAACAAACCCCATACAAAAAGCTCTTTCAAACAACTCCTCCCTATTAAATCAACCAAACAGGACACTCATCTCACCGGAAATATTATTAGAAATAGAAACTAAACGCATCCTAAGGAAACGGTGGCAACAAACCCGTGACCCAACATACAAGAAAATGTACAACGCTCAAATCAACTATGTTAAAAAAACTATTACAGACCCACAGGTAAGAAGAATAGGATACCTTTACTCAGACTTTAAATTTCGAAGACAAATCAATTTATAAGCTAAACCGCAGGTTACTACGGAAAAAACCGGCATGCGTTCCACTGAAAACAACAAGTGGAATACGTATCTTTGATGAAAAACTGAAAGCAGAACTTTTTGCGGACACGATGAGTACTCAATTTTCAAATAATCCAGGTCCTCCAAACAAAGAAGTGGAACACTCCATCCAAATAATCAACGACGACCAAACACCAAACAACGACTATATCACTCCAAATGAAGTCCTAGATATCATCAAGAAACTACCAAAAGCCAAAGCTCCAGGCATGGACCAAATAACCAATACCGCCCTTAAAAACTTGCCCAGCTCATCAATTATAACCCTTGCCAGAATATACACTGCATGTCTAAGATACTCATACTTTCCGAAATACTGGAAAACCGCAACTGTAATTATGATCCCTAAACCAGGAAAACTCCACTCGGCTCCAGAAAACTATCGTCCAATATCGTTACTCAATACTATGTCAAAAATTCTTGAAAAATTAATCTTGTTCCGACTGAAAAAATATATCGAACCTCGTCCAGAACAACATGCTTTCAGAACAGGACACTCCACCACACTACAACTAACCAAGCTAATTGACGACCTATCTGTCAGCCAAGGCCGAAAACAACGTACTGCAGCACTATTCCTAGATATGGAAAAATCATTCGACAGGGTATGGCACAACGGTCTTATTCACAAACTCCTTGGTACGAGAACACCCATAAACTTAGTAAAACTCATTAAATCATTCCTGACCAATAGACAATTCTTTATCAAGATATCCCACCACCAGTCAACGACAAGGCAAATCGAAGCAGGCGTTCCGCAGGGCTCATGCTTATCCCCACTACTGTACACTGTTTTCATCAACGACCTGCCTTCAGAACCACAGGTGTCAACATCTCTGTTTGCGGACGACACTATGTTTCATACTAGCAACAAAAACGCTACCTACGCAATACTAAAACTACAACGGCAAATCAACATAACAACAAGATGGCTCACTCAGTGGAGATTACGACTAAATGTTACCAAAACAGTTGCAATTCTCTTTGGAACAAAAGCAACAACCAAATTAAAGAAAATTACGATCTACAACACGGAAATCAACTGGTCAAACGATGGAAAATACTTAGGAGTAACACTAAACAAGTCCCTAAGTCTCCACAATCATGTTAATGACATAATTAACAAGGCCAAACGCTCAAGAGCAGCACTCTATCCGCTGCTAAATAGCAAAAGCCACATCCCAATTAATGCAAGACTATCTCTATTTAAAATTTATATAAGGCCAATCCTCCTTTATGCTGCACCTGCATGGAGGCCTAAAATAAGTAGGTCAAACTGGAAAAAGATCGAAGCCGTGCAAAACATAGGGCTAAGATCAATAACAGCCATTCCACCATACCAGTCAAACAAATCCTTACTTGCAATAACTAAAATCTCGTCAATAGAGGAAGATTCGAGAAAAGCCACTACGATAATGTTTAACAAAAATGCAAGATCCCTCTACCCGCACATTCAAAACATAGGAATACCAGACCCAGAAGACCCTACATTTAAATCAAGACCTTTCTACTTCAAAAATAACACCTAAATAACAAGCCAAAACTCCGGGAATTACCTCAAACAGGAAGAAAAAGACATAAGTCTGGTACTTCCCATTAGGCCACAGGCCGTCACCCATAGCAATAGCAATAGCAATTTAGATAGGCCACCGGCCGTTCAACCAAAGCAAATTGCAAATCAAATTTGACTATTAATCATTGTATCAGATCATTATCATTCATCATCCAGTGTTCGTTCCATGCTGACGATAGTTATCAGACAACACTTCAGACGCAAACCAAACGAAACACCATGGCTGGCGGCCGCAGAGGCGGTTCCAAAGGAATCGTACTTCTCCAGTCACCACATTGAAGAAACTCCGAAACGAAACCT
>NW_021771214.1:32159-32780 GCF_005508785.2 Acyrthosiphon pisum | reverse complement strand
CATAATTGACAAGGCCAAACGCTCAAGAGCAGCACTCTATCCCCTGCTAAATAGAAAAAGCCACATCCCAATTAATGCAAGACTATCTCTATTTAAAATTTATATAAGGCCAATCCTCCTTTATGCTGCACCTGCATGGGGGCCTAAACTAAGTAGGTCAAACTGGAAAAAGATCGAAGCCGTGGAAAACATAGGGCTAAGATCAATAACAGCCATTCCACCATACCAGTCAAACAAATCCCTACTTGCAATAACTAAAATCCCGTCAATAGAGGAAGATGCGAGAAAAGCCACTACGATAATGTTTAACAAAAACGCAAGATCCCTCTACCCGCACATTCAAAACATAGGAATACCAGACCCAGAAGACCCTACATTTAAATCAAGACCTTTCTACTTCAAAAATAACACCTAAATAACAAGCCAAAACTCCGGGAATTACCTCAAACAGGAAGAAAAAGACATAAGTCTGGTACTTCCCATTAGGCCACAGGCCGTCACCCATAGCAATAGCAATAAACAATCATCAGTCTTCAACATCTTCTCAACAAGTCAACACTTTAACTAGTACGGAAGAATTGAAGAAACGCAGACTTCCCACAGCCAGACTACAGCAGGATC
>NW_021771214.1:29757-32059 GCF_005508785.2 Acyrthosiphon pisum | reverse complement strand
GCAACTCGGGATTACCAAAATTATATAAAGAAAATGAACGGATTTCCAAAGATGTAGAATGAGACTTCATTAGCGTTTTAACTATGACGACATTTTGGTCGAATTAGTCATATGTATATACAATTTTCTCAAGAGTTACTACTTCTTATTTCATACTTGATAAAACTTATATTAGTGGTAATAACAATAACCCACGGTATCATCTTTCTATTTGGAATGTAAGATATCAAACGTTGTCTAATTCTCATCGAACTAATAATTTTAGTGAAGGGTGGAATAGTTCGTTCAATAAATTAGTAGGAACGACGAATCCGAGTTTTTGGACAGTTTTGCGGGCAATACAATTAGACGAATGTGGCAATAGACTTCAAAAAATACAAAAATCTTGTACGGCTGACAATAATAAACTATTTAATTTATGTGACCAGCATCAAAGAAAAGAATTAACAAATATTGAATTTTTAAATTCCGTATACTTTACATGTAGTTTTTAACTATATTTTCAGTATTATATTTTGTTTTGGCGTTTGACATTCATTTCAAATTTGACATATTTCTATATTATACTATATTTATTTTTATTTTTTAACCTAATTATCTAAAAATCATTAAATCTAAATACTATTTTTATATTATACTACTCTTTGACATTTTTGATATTTATATTGTGCACATTTTTACATATACTTTGATAATAGAATGATATTATTAATTATTTGATTATTTAGACTATTATTATTATTATACCATATTTTATAACAATATTATTTTTATTTTTTCTATTTTAATTAATTAACACTATACATAATTACTAGTTACTATGTAGGTATAAAACTTATATTTATAAAATATACTTTATGTATATAATAGTACAAAGTGTCCGCGTTCTGCAAAGAACCTTTTACCAGACCGTACAAAGTGACCGCGTTTCGCACTTTTAATGCCTGACTATACAAAGTGACCTAGAACCGTGTGGTCCTTATATAATATTATGATTTTGGAGTTATCCCTTCTTCTGATGTGCGTCGATTAATACGTTAGATTATAGTATTGATATATGTTATGCGTACATTTATTGTTGTTTTTACCGAATGTCTTGACCGTAGAGATGTAGAATATTATATTTTATGTGTTGCGTGTGTCGCTGTGTGTGTGTGTAAGGAATGCTTATAGATATATGCCTAAAGCGTATGTTTATGTATACTGGGTCACCCCACACTCCATACGGTCCGTCGCTATAAGTAAGTTGTTCTATGTGTTTTATTTAAGTATAGAAATATAATATATTACAATATATATATATATATATATATATATATCGTAATATATTATTATTTGCAGATAGCATGTCCATATGTTACGATGTCGGTGCGACGACATAATGCCATTGTAATAATTCTAAACTCGATAAGAACGTGCATTCGTCTGTGGTCGTTTAAGGCGCGTCCCCACTAGCGGGCAGCTTTGCCGACCGGCTTCAATATTTTAGTGTCCCGATGGTTGTCGGTAAACATCAAAGAAAGCCGCGTGGCATATTTAGTGTGGACGTTAATGATGATTATTATACAAAATGCTACTGTGATTTATCTAAAATGATATTCCCTAATTATTAAAAACTTATTTTTTAAAAATAATATTATTCTATAAATATGTTTGATGTTTTCCATCTGTTGAACGCATAATAGTAACCCATATTAATGCATCTTGCACGTATAAAAATTAACTATAAGGGAGATTTGAAAATTGAAATAGTTGAATAAAATGGCAAAAAATTTCTGGAGGTCGAGCGCTCTGAAGCATTCGAGGACAAACGTGATAAGATATTGACTGTGCGTTACGGATACGAAAGTTTTTATGCCATACGGCTTCTTCGGACGTTTGTCACACGACAGACCTCCGAAAGTAGACTGATCGGCAGGTCGTATATATATAAGACATTCAGTCAAGTACCGTCACAAGACATAACAGGAAACGTCTGTTCTAAGTTTAGTGACCGTCGGACTATGGACTTGCACTAGAATGCTAGATGGCGCTATCATATTCTGTTCACGAACTCAGTCGCAGCCACAGTGAGTCATGATATTATAGATTCCGTATGCCGTAAAATGCAAAATAAATTATGTATAATATCATGGCCGTTCAGCCAAAAAAATTAAATGAAATTCCAGTGTCTATTTATTTAGGCACATGGACAGATCAGTAATCTTAATAAAAACAATTAAATATTGCATGATATTGAATGATATTATGCACGAGTGCTGGAAGAGGAGCTGGATGGTGTTGCCAGTTCGAGTGACGGTGA
>NW_021771214.1:25426-27526 GCF_005508785.2 Acyrthosiphon pisum | reverse complement strand
CAGGTAAATTATATATGCAGCGTACGTACAATATATGTGAGTTATAAAAACTTTATCAGGTATAATGATAATAATAATAATATGGTGTACCTACCAATAGCAAAATCACCTTTATTTTTTCAAATAGTAACTACTATATTTTTAATAGATTTCGGAAAATCTTTTTTTTCTAAACATTTTTACAATCAAATTATCAATTTTGGTTCTATAGCTTATTAACTATGGTCCTCTAAAGTTAAGTAAAATATGCATTAATACTTTTAATTGAAGTAATTGGTATAGGTTTAATTTACGAGAGCTAAATAATTTTTTCTTATAACTATCTTTTATATACTTAAATATTGGTAATCTAATAATATGCTCCAAAAAAAAAAAAAACAAAACAAAACTTGTTGGCAAACATTGAAACATACCTAGTTCATTAAAATTACCAAAATCAGTAGGTATTATTAGTGTAATTAACTATTTGAAAGATGTTTAGATAAATAGTCAATCACAATATAGGTTTGTACGTAACCTAGGCATACTTTTAATCTGAATTAATTACAGATTTCCAATATATTATAACAAGAATCAAATACCATTAGGTATTAGTTTAGCCATCTAATAAAGAATCCAAATTAATGGTATTGTAAGAAAAGTACGAAATAAAATGTAAATGTCCAAAATTACAAAATATGAAGGGTTATGAATTTCAACTCCTATATTCATAGTTTGCATACTATACCTACTAATACAGTGAACCTATATGGTTCAAATTTCAAGTTTATCGCACTACCTGTTGTGCGCCATTTGTGGTAGATTAAAAATACTAAAAGCTATAGGAGAAGAGAAGGGGGTAATAATAAATAGTAAAAAATAGTTAGGATTATATATTAAAAAGGGGAGTGGTGTATTATGTGTATATGTCATCGGTGTTCTGATATTATTTAACGTTGATTAGTGATTTTATATCTTTAGTTTAAAGGTGTGAGCTTCCGGTAGTTTTGAGGCTACCAAAAATAACCCACGACCAAATGGGAGCACTTTGGCCATGACCTATGAGCCGCACCGCGTGGTGGCCCGAGGGCCACGTCAGTGGAACTCATAGGCTTTGTACACGCAACGGCAAATGAATGCCGAGGATTTATGTGGGGAGAAAAGAAATAAAATAAGAATTAAGTTCGGCTATTAAAACAATATAATAAGTTAGCATAAGAGTGATATTTTGCATCATTGTAAGATAATAAATTTGGCACATAATAATGTAATAAATTTGGCACATGATAATGTAAAATAATATTATCGGACTGGCACATGGCAAATATAAAATAATATAACAAATTTATCGTTTTTTCTGGTCAAATAAAATTTACGGCACGTTTTTCGCGGCCCACCGGAGGCGACACACCATATTACTCATGGTGTGCCCTCGCAGGGTTACCGGGAAAAAGTGCTTTGGCTTTTACTAGCCGGAAAACCATTCTGTGGTAGAACATAATATTAAGGGGACCCGCGTCTTGCGACGCCTCCTCTGGCACACAGATTATACAAACACGAGTTTTGCATAATCTGTGGTCTACGTGCTTGTGTGCGGGGGACAGGGGAAACAAAATAATATATTACGACTCTGACGCTGGGCTGCATGGTTGACGTCGACTGGGTCAGCTGTTGGCCGCCGCCCGGGCCCTCGTGGTTTGCTTAGCCCATCATGACGATCCGTTGTTGGTCTCGATGAATGAGGATGACATTTATTATGTAGTCGTCGAAGTTGGTTAGTGTCGGCAACCACTGGTTGGAAAAAGTTGACGGTGTCGCGTGGTTGTGGGTGACAGCGTGTATGTTGTGACCAGGTGGTTCGAGAGCCGTTGACCGCGTAAGGTGGAGACGACCAGAGCCGACCAAGGCAAAAAATTGAGTGTAAAGATGACGATCCGGCTTGGTCCGCGACGGAGCTTTTCGGTGTTGTTGAGAAGTGGGGTAGGTCAGTGTCGTGAAATAGAGGGAATTGTTACAATAATCAGGTTTTGTGACAGTTTGCTCCGCTGGTGTCGTGCGGCGGGACCCGACGTAGGCGCCGACGGCATCGGCGGCCGTGAGCAACGACGTGTAGGTACCGGT
>NW_021771214.1:24131-25376 GCF_005508785.2 Acyrthosiphon pisum | reverse complement strand
GACAATGTGTATTGAGACTATCTGGAATAACACCGACGATAAGTCGATTCCGTATGGTCGTTATATAATATTATGATTTTGGAGTGATCCCTTCTTCTGATGTGCGTCGATTAATACGTCATATTAAAGTATTGATATATTTTATGCGGTGCGACAAAGGTACCTACCGCTGGTAATTTATTGTTGTTTTTACCGAATGTCTTGACCGTAGATATGTAGAATATTATATTTTATGTGTTGCGTGTGTCGCTGTGTGTGTGCAAGGAATGCGTATAGATATATCCCTAAAGCCTATGTTTATGTATACTGGTTCACCCCACACTCTATACGGTCTGTCGCTATTATTAAGTTGTTCTATGTGTTTTATTTAAGTATAGAAATATAATATATTACAATATATATATCGTAATATATTATTATTTGCAGATTGCATGTCCATATGTTACGATGTCAGTGCGACGGCATTTCTGATTTTGTTTAAGATGAGTCGAACAATAAATTGTGATTAGCTTTTGTAAAAAATAAAAATTTGTCCTATTCCCTTATTGGTAACCTTATGTCTATGATTAAGGCAGTGACCGCCTTCAATTAATTAAAAACATATTATTATCAAATTAATTTTAATATGTTGAAAGTTGAAACACACATTATGTAGATCGATAATATAAAATTTAAAACATAATATTATAGGTATGGGAAATATAATATATGAATTTAATGTGCATATGTACTTTAAATATCACTGATACACCTAAAATAAGTATATATGATCATAAATATATATCCATTTAATCTATAGAAAAAAATTATGATTTAAATTTGTAACAAAGTTAAATAAATAAAAATGTATAAGAAAAGTAAATATTTAACTGCAAACGGGTATTATTTTATAACAAACATTCCCATCATAAATCGTTCCTACTATAATAATAAAGCATTACATTTTCTGAAAACCTATCAAAATTTATAACGAAAAATATTATATAAGATTAAATTTTCCACATTTTGACATTTAGGCTCATAAACACTATTATATAATATTGGAGCTATTGGAGTGCAAATAATATTCTTGAATCAAACGGTAGATATCGATTCATATAAATAAAATACATTATACTGACTGGCGACTACCGTCTACCCTGTTTAGTGTTTATATTTTATAGTTACTAATAAATTTAAACTTAAAAAGGTGGGTAAGTGGATTTCGCTCTGCTGTACAGTAGGTTACAAGTGGGTCACTGTATA
>NW_021771214.1:15500-23696 GCF_005508785.2 Acyrthosiphon pisum | reverse complement strand
TTATAACACGTTATACATCAACAAAAAACCCGTGGTACTATCATAGATATATAATAGTATACTTTAGAAGTTTCAAGTACCCACGAATAATATTATACAATCACAACAAAATAACTAAAATAGTTATCATAGGTTTTTAATATGTAATTTCGTCCAAATTTGTACTTAAAATGACTATAAAAATAAACTGCGTAAATATATTTTTTAGATTTTTTGGTAACAGAATTAATTACTTACGTGGAATCTTGTTTTAAATTTTCAATTCTTAGATACAAAAATTGAACATTTTATAAATTTTTAACTACAAAATAATTTTTCAAATTAAAATTTGATCTTTAAATGCTTATAAAAAAAAATTGTGCCTATGTATTTTTAATATTTTTCAACTGATATTGTAACAATATATCAGAAGCTTTGTATTAAATTTATACACTTTTTGGCCCAAAAGATAAAACTTTATTGATATTTATAGAAAAAAAAACTAAAAAAATTGAAAATGTCCGTAAACAGCTCAAAAAGAGTCAAATTATTTTCAAAATTGTATGGTGTATAGGAAATGCTAATATAAACATTCAGTGAAATTTTCGAGGTTCTACAGTCATTTGTTTTTTAATTACAACAAAATAAGAAAATCGTTACGTAAGAAATCGAGTGAATATCAAATGTTGTAAAAATATGAATTTCAAACGCTCATAAATATTTAATTTGAGTTTCTTATAGACATTTTTGTTTTTGATAAAGGTAGATTATCCTATATAAGGAATCTTGTATTACACTTTAAAATCTTATTTCTAAAAAGAAAAATTTTTACGAATTATAAACTCAAAATAATTAGGTAATTTTCGTGATTTTTCCATATTTTGTCATTTTTTGAACTTTAAATGCTTAAAAAAAAAAATGTGACTAACGATTTTTAATATTTTTCATCTGCCTTTGAAACAATATACTAGGAGCCAACTATTAAATTTTCAAGCTTTTTTATCCAACAAATAAAATTTTATTGATATTTTTAGAAAAAAAACTAAAAAAAAATGGAAAATGAAAATGTCCGTAAAGAGCTCAAAATAAATCAAAAATATTTTGAAAATGTTATGGTGTATAGAAGATGCTAAGATAAATATTCAGTCAAAATTTCATGTATCTACGGCCATTTTAAAGTTACACCAAAAACCAAATTCAATTTTGTGAAAAATCGATTTTGCGTAAAAATTCCCGTTTTTCCTTAATTTTTCTTTTGTATTTCCCGGCGCTTTTGAAAACTACTGGGAAATTTAAATTTTGACCTCCCCAATGCACCAACGATATTCACTTTCTGATCGAACAAGATACTGAAGTGGAAAATCGTAGCATTATTTTGACTACTTATCGTGTACACAGACACAAATAAAATAAATAAAAAATTTAAAAAAAACACACATCATTGTAAAATCAATACATTCATCGTTCCACTCAGAATCTAAAAAATATTCTGACTTAAATTAACCAACATTTTAGATTTTGAGCGGAGCGAGAAGAGCTAGTGATTTTACAATTATTGTGTTTATTTTTTTTATATACTGTATACATAATGTCTACCAAAGGAGTGCTTTGATTTCAACATGTAGTACCTCATATTTTAGAAAATTGGATCAAGATGGTACTTTAGACAGGTCATTTTTCGATCTCATCAATAGTTATTTAATGCCACGTGAAAAACCACCGAAAAATTACGAAAAACCACTATTAATGGATTTTAATTTCTAAAAGCGTTGTTTATCACCATAGAAACGAATAAAAAATAATAATATTATAATATTAATTCAACTTATACATGATATAATAAACAATAACAGTATAATATAATATCCAGACTCACAAACCGTTCACCGCACCATCTCCGCTCAAAATCGTTTTCATTTACAATAATATTATATCATTGTATTAAACTATTAAAGTTTAATACAATCCATCAATCCATTATTCAATGATCCACTTGTAACCTACTGTACAGTAGAGCGACATCCACTTAACTTCTTTTTTTTTTTAAAGAAACAGTGGAACAGACAATGGATCACCTACTGGTATGCTGTGAATGCCCAATTACCTGCAGTGAAAAACACCTCGCGGTGGCAAACCAGGAAGCAATATAGACATGGCCAAGTACAGTATATGATAAATTTTGATAGCGGAAATTCAAAATACTAAAGAATTTACCAATCAACGGCCTATTCATTACACTATAGTCCGTGTATACCTATAATATTATAGTTTTATTTTACTTATTTTTAAATGTGAGTTCTATTTTATGTTACCTAATCTATTGTATTCCAGAGTACTACAGCCTAACACGTTATAAATAAATAAATGTTCATGAGAAATTGTTGTTCTCGATCGATTTTTGAAAATGTTTAATGGTTTTGTGCTAGATACTTGTAGATTATAAGCGATTTAAAGAACCGTGTATACTGTATAATGCTGGGAAAATGCTCTGTAATCAGGAATTTTGGGTTTTGAGATAATTTTAGATTCGACCAAAGATAAATAATCACACATAATTATTACTGTCATAGAAATTCGTTTTCGGTATACAACGACACATGCAGGGCTTGAAATCGATTTTAAATATCGATAAAAATCGTTAAAAACCTTTTAAAAAATCAAAAGTAATATCGAAATCGTTAATGATTGTTAATGATTTTCAAAATTTATATAAAAATTGAAAAATGTCAAAATCGATATTTCATATCAAAATCGTAATCATTATCATAATAAATTCGATTTTAATAAAATTCAAAAAAATTTTTAATTTTAAATTCAAATAAGTATACAGCCTTGTTTGTTATATTATCATAAGATCTATTTAATATTTATATTTTATATTGTTCATAGGCACATGCATTGCCATATTGGGTATTGTTGACTATAATATATAATGCACATTGCATATTATTTATAATAGGGTATTAGTGTGTATAGTAATAACTAATAACAAATATCTGTAATCGTAGAAAATAATAATGTCTAATATTTTGTTTTCTTAGAAATTAGAAGAGCATCTTTGGAATATACATATTAAAATACATATATAATATACGATAAGGAATCAGCGTTCGACGAGCGATTATTGTTTTTATTGCAAGTTTTATTTATATACTCACATTCGGCTTATTAAATAAAATGCTTGGAAAAATATTTTTTCCATTATTATACATGATTTATTTCGTATACCTATATATAGTTTGTATTATAGCGATAAGATATTAATATCTTAGTCCGTGGCCCGTCGCCCGTACGTCGTTCTTTTAAATAATATTAACCAATAATAATGTACAGAACTCTGAACTACAGACTATACAGACAGTACAGTTAAATAACTTAAAATAGTTTTATTTTGTACTTTGTACTTAAAAGGTTTTGCTGCGCGTCCGTCATATTTTGTCGTCAAACGTTCGTATTCGACCCTCGTGCGACCCGCTCATGCCTGATTATCATATTTTAAATTTTGTCGTCTGTTATTTTCTTGTTTTATACTTCTTAGTTCTTATATAATTTAAATGGGTAGACACCAGACAAATCCCGTAAAAAATTTATTTTTTACGTACAATATTGACAAGAACGAGTCGGTATGTAAAGTTGAAGGGTGTCGTAGACCCGTTCTTAAGGGCAGTGGTAGTCATAATTTGGAAACACACATACGAACAACTCATCCCGATCAAGCTATTATGTTAGATAAAGCTAAGGAAGCTTTTAAAAAACAGAAATTCATTAATAGTGGTGTAAAGCGTCTAAACGATGAAGATAATTCGTGCTCGAATAAGGTACGTATTTTGTATTAACGTTTTTTTTTTTTTTTAATTTTTTTACGTAATATTGTTGTATTTGACTAAATCTTTTGTAACAGAAACATGGACCTTTAGATAGGCATATAACGATTGAAAAAAAAAAATTAAATGTCAACTTAAATAAGAGTTCTTTGTTGGAGGCGTGCACAGAAATGGTAACAGTGAATGGTAGACCATTGACCATTTTCAATGATTCAGGGTTTACGAAAATTCTGCGTCCATTAACAGAAGCAATTGGCGGAGGTAAATAATTTAGCTTAAATATCCAACTATAACATTGGCTTGTACACTGATACACAGTGCACATTGGATCTGAATATCTGATATTTGCTTGCATTATGTAATAATAATAATATACATATCTATGTAGGTATATATTATGTACCTAGGTATGCAAAATGCAAATATCAAGTCCATACTGTTGCATATCAGTGTACAGCAGTGCACCATTAGTTTGTGCTTAATCAATACTTATAATAAATTAATAAGGTTTATAATAACATTTTGTTCATAATTTTAGGATTTACCATTAACTCTCAAAATATTAAAAATCACATTTTGAATGCATCAGATGTGATTATTAGATGTATTAAAAATGATATTAAAAAGCAACTAATAAGTTTAAAGATTGACTCAGTTAAACGTCATAACCGTTCAATATTGGGTATAAATATTCAATATATTAAAAGTGGTGATATTATTTTGAAAACTTTAGCAATGGTAGAATTATTTGACAAGCATACAGCAGAAAATTTAAAACAATCGGTAAAAATAAAATAATATTTATTTGTTTTTGAACTACCTATAATAATTTAATAATATAGATATTATATTATACTTTAATTTGTATTTTGTATTGCCTTTTTTTTAATAGCTTCTTGATGTACTTGTGAAGTATGAAATTACTCGGGAACAAATTTACACGATAACTTGTGACAATGCTGCAAATATGATAAAGATGGCTAGAATAATTTCTGTTAATGATATTGAAAATGATTTTGTGACAAGTGATGAGGTTAATGATAATAGTACTCCAGAAATCAACAATGAAGACGTTGACCAGATAGACAGTGATGATGAGTACCCTAATGATGGAGCACCATTATCTAATGAAGACATTGAGAATGAACTTTTAATCAATTTATTTAATACAGGTAGGAGAGGGAAATTCAGATGGCCAGGTATACTCATTAAAATAATCTGGCTTACTAAGTTTAAAAAAATAATATGAAAATATATTATATTGAACATTTTTTTAAATTGAAATATCAATTACGTAGGTACCTATCTATATTTTAAATTTTGACACAAACCTAACAAAATAATCAACAATTAATTAGTTATTAAAAGTATTTAAAGAAATATAAATGTTATTTATATTTACATTATACATACATAAACTTAAATAACTAACATAAATTGTTTAGATTATTATTTTTTTTTTTTATATTTTAAAATCTGAATTTAAATCAATTAAATGTATAAATTACATTTATTAAATATATAAAGTGTGGTCTAAATATTTTCATGACAAACAAAACTAATATATTTTTTAAATTAAAGGAGCTATATTTTTAAATAAACAAAGCCTCCTTTATATTTAAGAGGCAGATGTTGGTAATTTATGTAAAAAAATAAATATAGGTACCTATGTATAAAAATGTCACCTAATACAGAATAGGTAGCTATCATATTACTGCAAGCATTTAAACACGTAATACCACTATAGCAGTAAACCATTAAACAAAATATATTGGTTGTATTACTTGGTATCTTCTATATTAAATAAAATGCATGATTTAAATTTACAGATGAAGCTACCATAGCTATTCAATCTTTTGAAGACGATGTGCTGGATGCCTTATGTCCTTCATCTATAACTTCATGTGTGCGATGTGCGGTGCATACCTTGCAACTATGTATTCTGGATGGGTTTAAAAATGCACCAATAACCAGTTGTATAGTTCAAGCGAGAAAGGTATAATTTCAAAAGTTTAACATCATAAAGTTTATTTTGGTTTGATAATTATTTTTTTATGTTCTTAATTTACATATTTTACAAAACCAGGTGGTGAAGAAATTAAGAACTCCAAAGTAGAGCGTCTACATTATAACAAACATACTTACATTTAGGGAATCCCAAAAACATGAAAAGTCTGATCTTTATAAGTTAGCAAATGTTGTTCTTGCTGTACCCGCTACTCAGGTATACCTATACTACATTGATAATACTTGGTATTTTCTTGTGAAATTTCTTATTTTTATTTTTTTTTCAGTTAGTGTTGAACGGAGTTTTAGTGGAATAAAGTTCATATTATCTGATCTACGTACATCCTTATCAGCCAATTTATTAGATGCTATAATGATTGTACGCTCAAACACACAATTTATGAAATAAATATGAAATTCAATAAAGTTTACTAACTAGGAGTTGATGATTAAAAGCTTCCTCATTTTGTAATTGGTTTAACTAACTGTAATTGGTTTAATTAAAAAGTTTAATAAAAATATGATTTGTTTTATGTTTTTTTGGATTTATATTACAATAATAAATAAATTATTGAGATGTTCCTACCGTCTATATCTTTATTCTTTATTTTTATTTTCTTTAGTAGAAATTGAAAATGTCCAAAAGTATGACAATTTATTGGCTTATTATGTTATCTGTTGGGTGGCTTTTTAGTATTTTGTGATTTAAAAAGTCTAAACAATAGCTAAAGTTAAGCCTTTTAGGCTTGGGAATTGTTATTTGAATAGCTGAGACAGAAATTTAGCTCATATGAACAAAATCTAAACTAAATTAGACATTGGTTGAAATGTAAAAGTATTAAAGAATAATATAATATAGTAATAATTCATAACTATTGAAATCAGAAAAAACTAATGTCGATAAGCAAAATTGAAATTGAAATCGAAAATATTTATTTCGATTTCAAGCCCTGGACACATGCATATTCATATGCGCAATTCACGCAAATAGAGGGGGATTTAGGGGCTACCCCCCTCCCCCAACCCCCCAAAAAAAATCCATATCACTCCCAAACATTTCCTACATTTTGTTTTAAGCTTATTCAATATTATGAAAGTAAGGCTTTAGGCCCCCAAAACCCAAACGCTATTTGCGCTTATGGGCATATCAGTAACCTGGTTATTGAGTATCTACTACAATTACCTCATGTAATAATGCATTACCTAAGTAATACGTTACTGGTACGTGTGTAAATACCTAGTTCCTACTTACTTGAGTATTACTAGTAATAGTATTAATTATCCTGGATATTTTTTCACCCATCCGACCGGTCTCCACCAATCCACCATTTTAGGTGGTAACGAATTTTGATAATTTTAAAATTTTCGAAACGTAACATTTTTAATGTATTTCAGTGTTGGGCAAATAAACATTACTCACTGGCCTCAGTGCGTTCTTGCTAAAGGTTGTTATTGCTATCATTGAACGAATTTGGTCCTATGCGTACCCAGTGAGTGTGATAATAATATTATACTATATTACACTAATCCCATTATTTTTTTAACACAGTTATTTACGTCATTATAGTGTGAATAAACACACACAAATTACATTTCGATATTGTTTTATGGTATTATTTAAAAATGTTATATTAATATAATACAAATATTACTGATAACAGTGATAAAAATCATAATTACTAATAAAATACTACAAATTGTATTACATATTTATACGACTTTTAATAATTATTATATTATTGAAGACAATTTCGTTGGAAAAAAAGTCATTATTATAATCATATTATCTTACAAGTTAAAGCATAACATGATGGACCCCAAGAAAAAGCGAACACATTCAAAAGCGCCAACAACAAATAGAGCAAATATCTAAAAATAATTTTTGAAAATTTAAAAAATAAAGAAGTTAACATCGTATTAATATAAAACTTAAATTGTAATCGATATTATACTATATTACTTACCTGTGAGCGTACAATAAAACGTTGATTGCTTAAAAAAACTTATCCCAAAATATTCAACAGAAATAAAAAACTGTGAAAGTAATTTCACCTATTTTAAAAAAAGGTAATGATGATTTCAATTTATCGCCCAATCTCTAAATTATCGTCAATCCCAAAATTATTTTCCCATTTAATTTCATCAAAACTAAACAATTTTTGCTCTTCATTCCTCGTAAATAATCAATTTGGGTTTATGCCAAAACGTTCTGCTTGCAGTAACTTGGCCATAACAAAAAACATAATACTTAACTCTTTTGAATCTAACGCACAAACTGATATAATCTACACTGATTTTTCCAAAGCCTTTGATCAAGTTAATCATTTAATTCTTATTAAAAAACTACAATCATTTGGTTTTTCTGGATCCCTTCTTAATTGGTTTA
>NW_021771214.1:7832-14477 GCF_005508785.2 Acyrthosiphon pisum | reverse complement strand
TACTTTCCCAACTTTCTTAATAAATTATATTAGGCGCTATTGATTGTCCGGCATTGTTATCATTGATTAATTTAAAAATAAATAACTTAATACCAGAGATCCGAAACCATTTTACCCTCAATTTTCAAATAAAAATTATATTTTAAATTCCCCCGCTAATCTCCTCATGGTAGCTGGTAACACTTATCCCTTTGATTTTATATAACTTATTGTCCATTATCTTTATTATATACCCTATCGCACTTTATAGTTTTCTTATTATATTCATTTAAATACTATTAGTTTTATGTATAATTTCTTTTATATTTTTTTTTTTTTTCTTTTCATCTTGTTTACTAATTTGTTAATATCTTATATTCTTATGTGCAAATATTCGAAATTGTAATAGGACTTACGTCCGTATATTTAAATAAATAAATAAATAAATAAATAAATAAATAAATAATAACTTAAGTATTTTACATGCTCATATAAGTGTACAACTCAGGTCTATAACAGAATAAAAAAAAATGACGTGGCTGAGAACAAAACAAATCAATCAGAGATTATAACAAACACTCAAAGTTGAAGAAAAGAACACCAACATCAAACAAATCTATCTATACAGAATCACCTGCAGATTGTTTTTCGTAAATTCATCTACAATGAAAAGTGCTTATCAAATTTAAACATCAATTAAAAATAATTGGCCAATGTGTTTATAATATGTCCAATGAAACTATAGCACACATCTTTAATATTTAAAAAATATTATTAAACAATTTGTTTCAAATGCTCGATAAAAATTATTAAATTATAAAAATTTAAAATTACAAAACGTCTTCTTAAACCAACTTTATATAAGTATACATTATTGTTTTGTCTTTTGTTATATTAAAAACCAATTCAAAATTACTTAGGTATTATTGTGGTAAGATAAAAAATAAGGGTGCGATAAGGTGGGGGTTATGAGGAAGATAGTCACTTGTTGAAATTATATCCTACCACTATTAATTGATTCTTGACCTAACAATTTATGATTAATCATAAAAATACGTATGTGTTCACTTACCTCGTGCTGTGGCAAGCATAATATTGTGTAGATTCTCGTTGGAATATGTACGTCTCTAATTGGTGTGAGTCGATGCACGTTATTAACACTTTACGATTTACACTACAATATCCTATTGCAATTATACATTAGATATTAGACATACATAATATTATAGGTATACTTATCTATAGTATTATTAATAATTTTCAAATTAATCATATCACAATATCCATTAGGTAACGCGTTATACATTACCAACAAACCGTGGTACTATCATAGATATATAATAGTATACTTTAGAAGTTTCAAGTACCCACAAATAATATTATACAATCACAACAAAATAACTAAAATAGTTATGCCAGGTTTTTTAATATGTAATTTCGTCCAAATTTGAACTTAAAATTACTATAAAAATAAACTGTGCTTATGTATTTCTTAGAATTTTTGGTAACAGAATTAAATATTTACGTGGAATCTTGTTTTAAATTTTCAATCCTTAGATATAAAAGTTGAACATTTTATGAATTTTTATCTACAAAATAATTATTCAATTTTAAATTTGATAAATTTTGTCAAGATTTTAACTTCAAATGCTTATAAAAAAAAATTGTGCCTGTGTATTTGTAATATTTTTCAACTGCTATTGTAACAATATATCAGGAGCCTTGCGTTACACTTTTACATTTTTTGACCAACAGATAAAACTTTATTGATATTTATAGAAAAAAAAACTGAGAATGTCCGTAAAAAGCTCAAAAAGAGTCAAATTATTTTCAAAATTTTATTGTTTTAATCATTCGTTTTTGAATTACAACAAAATAAAGAAATCGCTACATGAGAAATCGAGTGAATATCCAATGTTGTAAAAATTTGAATTTCAAACGATCATAAAAATTTAATTTGAGTTTCTTATAGATATTTTTTGTTTGATAAAGGTAGATACTCTCATAAGGAATATTGTATTACATTTTAAAATCTTAGATTTAAAAAGAAAAAATTTTACGAATTCTTAACTCAAAACGATTTGCTAATTTTCGTGATTTTTCCATATTTTGTCAATTTTTGAACTTTAAATGCTAATAATAAAAAACTGTGACTAAGGATTTTTAATATTTTTCAAATGTCTTTGTAACAATATAGTAGGAGCCTTGTATTAAATTTTCAAGTATTTTTACTCAACAAATAAAGTTTTATTGACATTCATAGAAATAAAAACAAATTAAATTGGAAACTGAAATTGTTCGTAAACTGCTCAAAACAAATAAAAATATTTTGAAAATTTTATCATGTATAGAAAATGAAAATATAAACAACCAGTGAAAATTTCATGTATTTACAGGCATTTGTTTTAAAGTTACACCAAAAACCAAAATCAATTTTCTCGAAAACAGATTTTGCGTAAATATTCCCGTTTTTCCTTAATTTTTCTTTTGTTTTTCACGGCGCATTTGAAAACTTTTGGAAAAATTTTACCTTTGACCCCCCCAAAGTACCAACTAGATTCACTTTCCTATCAGAAAAGGTACTGTTGAAGAAAATACAAGCACTTTTACTGTCCTAAAAGGTGATGACAGACACAAAAAATAAAAAATAAAAATTAAATAAAAAATAAAAAAAAAAAACACACATCATTGTAAAATCAATACATTCATCGTTCCACTCAGAATCTAAAATTGAAAAAAAATTAAAAACACACATCATTGTAAAATCAATACATTTATCGTTTCCCTAAGAATCTAAAATATAGATTAAACTAATCTTTAAAATAAGACTTTCAAGTATAGCTTTGCTCAATATTGAAAGACAACAAACAAATTATATTAACATAGAAAATATAATTGACAATTTTGTAAGCAGAAAGACAAGAAAAATGAATTTTTCAGTATTTTTTTTGAGTTGACTGTTAATGTATGGTATTTGTTATTTAATAATTATTTATATTTAAAATGAATAAGAAAGGCTACAAATTATTACATTTATTTCTTTGTAAATACATAGGTACCTAAAATTCAAAAGTGTGTTTTCAAATTTGGAAAAATTAATTTTTCAATTTTCAAGAGTGAGGAGGGGGCCATTTATTTTATTTACACACGGGCCCAAATAGGTGTAGTTGCGGCACTGGTTACGTAATTCTGTAATGGTGTTTCGTAACGTTTTTTTATCTTTATTAATTTTGTATGTCCATATATGGGCATGTTTTTGTGCATGGATGTCTCGGAAGGATTGTTGCGTAATCGATGAGGAATGCTCGTTTCCTAATACTCTTTTGTATTGTGAAATATGTTTAATAATTGCGTTTGTTTTTACACCCCGTTATGAGCTTACCTGGCGTATTCATTTTACAAGTTTATTCATATTTATAGTATATTATTCATATATTACATTATTATTATTTTTTTTTAGGTAATAACGTAAGTGTGTAATTTATTGAAACATTTATGCATATTTAAAATTTACATTATTGATGTCTGATAAAATTTTGTTTGATATATTTAATATATGTTTATATTAGAAAAGGCAAAAGCACAAATGATAAATTTAAATTTGAAAATGTAATATGAAAACGTATACATTTTCAGAGGTCGGAAGTAGCATCTTACTTAATTGGAGCAATTGTTTTGGTATTAGCCAGTGTGACTCAATAGTTTTTCATTGTAAGTACCTTAAATGTGAATTTGTTCTAAATTTATAAATGTATACTTCAAACAATTGTAATCATATTTTGTTGACAACGTGGCTGCAGATTAATATTTAACAGTATCTTTTGAGATTTTCTTTTTCAGATCTATTAATATTGTTTTTCTAGGTACAAAAAAAATGTCTCATTAAAAAGCACTCAACATAATACATCTGCATAATAGTACAGCGATGATTGTAGCGAACATGATCTTTTTATTCTGTAGTGTAGGTATATAAATAGGTACCTACAACAGGGTAATAACAAGTATAATGGCTGGTAATAATAATTATTATTATTATTGTACTAGTAACAGTAATGTTAAGTGTGCTGATGAAAGTATAGGTACGTGGCCGGTGTGTGTGTATTTTTTTAGTAACGTATAAAGGTACCTATATATACGATACGCAGGGCTGGACCGCGTTTCGTCGTCGCTTCTTTTTTCGTTTCGCGGTCACCGAGTTCGACACACCGAAATACATTATAATTATTATTATTTATCAACTTGCGTTTGAACGTCGCGTGCTGGATGAATGCCGAAGACGCCGCTGCAATAGGCACCTCAACAGGTATACATTGCTATACGCGTGCGTTCGGTTAAAGTCGGTCGCCGCAGGACGATAGTAAATCTCGTAGGGATAATTTATATAAATATATGTAAAATGTCGTACCGATACAGTACGGACGTACATTACACGTGACAGGCTCCTGCGTAGTTCAGTAGCAGGTAGGTAGGTATACGCTTTCTCCATTCTGTGCATCCTCGTTTTTCCCATGCCGATACGTGCGTGGCTATTATATACACACATGATATTATAATATATCCGGAGAATGACGTTGAATTATTATTTTATTTTTGTTGTTATTATTGTACACAAAAATAAACGATCAACGATTACAAATCACGTCGACGCCAGAATGTTTATTTTTTATCGAATTTCTACGGTTTTTGTCCGCTTGCACCGCTGTCCGTCGCATCACGCGGTGCTCACGATAAAGCTTACCAATTTATATATTATACGTACCTATGTGTGTATCATGCGCGGATACCGCTAGTATAATAATGGAAACCGTGTTAATAAATCAGTGTGTTCTGTCTATCTCTCTCCCTCTCTCTGTTTCACCATATATACGTTTAAAATATAAATTCATGCAGTACGCAGCATCAATGGACCGGAGACGACGAAATGGTAGCCTGTTTTCGCTTCGGAGAACAATGGGTGTGTGTATGTGTGTGTGTAATAAGCCGGAAAGAGACAATCTGGTGCTATTCTTAAGGTCTCGAAAACGTCGTCCGACAATATATTTACGTACATGCAAAAATATATCGTTTTACCGCGCATACAGTAGAAAAATCGTGGTCGCGCTAAATCACTAAATCACCGTCTCAATCACGTCACGTTTTTCATTCTCACCGAGCGTAACTATTAATTATTTTGTCAGCCAAATCCTCGCAAAATCCCATCTCCCCATGGATTCTATAGTATATATACTATATAGGTACCTAATATTTAAATGTATATTATACCTATGTATTAGGTCTGTGGCTACATTATGTGCTATGAGCTATATACTATAATATAGTCAATCGCGAACGTAAATCACGCATTTATATGTGAATATATATGTATATATTATATATTCGCACACGAGCTCGATTGTTGTATAATATTATAGGAAACGACCGATATCATTTCTGCAGCTCCGATCGTTCACAAAACAGACTCGGTCACTCAATCTTACAAACACATATACACACACACACACACACACATACAAATACATTTACACTTTACGCGCCGATAATGTTGCTAATTTGAATAAACACGTTTCGTTCGGCGTTATTAACCAATAATCGAGTGTGTGTTCTCCATATCTTTAATGGCCCCTGTCAGCCGTACGAATATGTATAGATATATTATATATTATATAGTGCTACAACTGCAGCATCACCGAAATCTCTCGCGTGGCGTTTTACTTTCCTCTTCTTGACCGTCCGCCGTGTGACTGGGACATTTCAATTATATATAATCACAAATTTATATCAAATATAAATACGTACCACCGTTTTTTTTATCGATCGACGCGCGCATTTTAAACACTTAATTGTCACACCGATATTACTGCTGCAGTAAATACGAGTCGGTACGTGGATTTCGGATATCCGTTTTGCATTGCATTGCTTGTATAACGGCGATGTGCCCATATACTCGTGTCAGGCGTTAGTCTACGACGAGTTGAGTAAGATGTGTTGAATGATTTTATTTAGTTTGTGTTAGACCATATCCGTATCCGACGTCCTACATTTTCATACTGAAATGTTCGCTGTTGCTTACCCACTCATTTGTACAGGACAATTATGATTTTTTTTTTTTTTTTTTCTATTAACTAGTTTACACTATAGTACTATAGTAAAAATGCCGCTGGGAATTGCAGCGTCGTCGTCTCGGTCGTTTGTGTTTAAACGGGACGAAGATAACGGTCCTCATCAGGTTAGGTTAGGTTAGGTTAGCCAAACGACGGTCGTCAGCTTTATTTTTTTTTTTTTTTTTATGATGGTTCATCTTGTAGGTCATTTCTGTACACACATAATATTAAACATTTAATGTAAACGCATTTATTTATTATTTATATATTAAATTATTACGGTTAACAAACTCGGTCGTAAACGCGTGTGAGAGTAAAAATTATATTATTTTATCTAGAGGTACGATATACGATTTTTCTCTATACATTTTTACACTTATTACGAGTATCTCTTTGTGAAACCGCATATCTCAAACTTTTGTTGTTAATATTATGTTATTATTATAAAATATGGATTCGACGTGAGTACGCTGATGTTTTTCATAACTGGTAAAACGGCGGCGTTTAACTAGATCGGCCACGTACAAGTGTTTAGAGCGGCGCATCCGTTCGTTAGAATACGATA
>NW_021771214.1:6675-7782 GCF_005508785.2 Acyrthosiphon pisum | reverse complement strand
ATGTTCGATCATTGGTGATTTGTGGCTGTTTTATACGCCTGATAATAGTAACGGTAGTCTAGTCAGAAGTAATTGAAGTATATGTCATATAGTGTAGTTGATGGACGACAAGATATGGCAGAGGTGGAAAGCGTGCGAGGAAATCGATTAAAAAAAGACTCCTCCTCCGGGAAAATATCCCAGTTGCAGCACCTTTTATACCCGACATGTCCGTGTATATATTATTCTGTATACATAATATGGTACTTAAATAAGTTAAATACCGGTTTCGGCTGGACCTCTCCGCTGGAGATCAATTACGCGTTTTCGTACGTACCTATTATACCTATAATAATATAAACGTCATAATCGATATGGCCACGTGCACTGCTGTAGCATAAAATTATCTCAGCAAGCTGTCGTCATAATGATATTTCACAACATCGCGGAGGAGTATACAGGGTGAGCCACTTAAGCAGACTTGGTATAATTTAACAATCCTATGGCCATTATAATTTATAATATTTGATTATTGTGTTGATATAAAAGGTATCCATACAATAAATTAATTACTATCGCATCTATCCTATAGTTTGTATAGTGTATACAATTTAATGTAATATAATACTAAATTTTATTTGTCGTATATTTATAATATATTGCGTTTTTATAATATATAAACACTTTGTTTCCCACACTATCATTGTCACTAAAATTTTCAATCCCTTATTATCATGGTTTAACTCTTTCCTAAGGCAACGAACCCAATTTGTTAAATATAAAAACTTTATATCGGAACCAATAAACGTAATTTCTGGAGTACCTCAAGGCGATCACCTTTCCCCTCTCCTATTTAATTTATTCATAAATTATGCTGTATCCTCCATTACACACTCTAACATATTATTATTTGCCGACGATGCAAAAATCTACAAATCTGTTACTTCCCCCGATGATATTAAACTTCTTCAAAGTGATTTAACTTCATTTAACGAATGGTGCATTTCAAATAACCTTTCACTAAATATTGACAAATGCCAAATCGTTACTTACACCAAAAAGCACAATCCCTTGCATTTCAATTATCATATATGTGACAGTAACTTATATCGTTCATTCTTTGATTAA
>NW_021771214.1:3332-4542 GCF_005508785.2 Acyrthosiphon pisum | reverse complement strand
AATATATTTATGGCCGGGTTGCATGAACGCCCGTTAAATGTTAACGAGCCGTAGCGCCGCTAACGAATGATTAAATTTTATTCATCTGTTAAACAATCTTTAAACGTTCAATAGTTTTATTGGGCCGTTAAAATATAGGTTACCAGCTCATTAAACTAATGGGCCGATTTCGGCTCTTTAAATTTTAATCATTCGATAATCCTACAGTTATCACGCATAAGTATTCAGGTGTCAGTAGTACGTCGTCACTATACTTACCCTGTAGTTGGTCGTACTTACTAAATTTTTTTCTTAATACTTATAAGCTATAACCGAAAATAGTAAAAATGTCGAGTTCTGATTCAAGTTTATCGATTTCCGATGATGAATTTGTTTTGGATATTTTGTATCATTTACCTAGACCGAGGTTATTTAGAGATCGATCAAATCCTTTGGAGGAGTTTGATGAAATCGATTTTAAGTGTCGATTTAGGTAAGTAATAAGGTGTTTTAAAAACATTGTTACATATTCAAATGTTAATAACACCAAACCAGTTTTATTTTATTATTTAAATTCTAAATACGTATTACGTTTTATTTATAACAAAAATCTAAAAATATTCTATCCTAATGCAGTACAAATCATTAATAGTCCTACCGGGCCGGTGTACTAGGCCAGTCGGACTTTTCCACCTCTCCGCCCTGGGCAGTCCACTCATATATATTATTATCCTTATATATAGGTAAGTACTACCTATATATAATGCATGAATGGCATAGTCGTAACTAGTCCTTTAAGTTATGAGGGGGGGGGGGTGTGGGTAGATTCCAAAAAAATGTTTATATCGATTTTTTTTTTAATTAGATTATTATTTTTTATTGGTTTCTATTGATGTTTACAACTGACTTGAATGATTATTCGTTTATATTAAACATTATATTTTTTATATTGTAGTCAAAAATAAAGTTAATACTAATTTATAAATATTTATCATTTATTTACTAGTATATAAACACATACATTTATCCAAAAATTCTGGGGGGTTGCAGCCCACCCCTAGTTACGCCTACAATGAATGGTAGTTCAATACAAATACACTAAAATGTACATGATTTTTATTTTAAAAACAGGCTATCAAAGGAAACATTTGGTTTTTTATGTAATTTGATTGGCGAAGAATTACGTAATTCTCGTAGAAGTTTCGCGATTTCTCCAGAAATTCAAATTTTA
>NW_021771214.1:0-3282 GCF_005508785.2 Acyrthosiphon pisum | reverse complement strand
TAGGATGCGTTTAGTTTCTATTTCTAATAATATTCCCGGTGAGATGAGTGTCCTGTTTGGTTGATTTAATAAGGAGGAGTTGTTTGAAAGAGCTTTTTGTATGGATTTTGTTAGTTTCTCGATATTGTCTTCAATCTCCTTTGGATTAGTGATGGCTTGGTGTTTAAGTGAGTGCATTGTCATTTCAGCCTTAAACTTCTTCCAGTTTATTCTACGATTTGCTAGAGGAGGTGTGTTTGTTTTAGGTGATTTGTTGATAGTAATTAATATTGGGTTGTGATCTGAAGAAAGATCGTTGAAATTTGATATTGTCATATCTTGTTGCAGGCTTGTTAGTGTAATGTCCAGTACATCAGGGTTGTGGTGTGGTATAAATGGAAAATGGGTTGGTGAGTCCGAAGCGTAAATGGTGTATTGACCGTTCCTTTCCATATGGTCCAGTAGAATTTTTCCCGTCTAGTTTGTTCGTCTGCTGTGCCATGATGGGTGTTTTGCGTTTAAGTCGCCTGCTATAACAAAGGAGTCAGTACCATTGGTTAGAGCATCGATGTCTTTGAGTTCAATCTTATCTCCTGGACTTTTAGATTCTGAACGAAGTGATGAATGTATTGATTTTACAATGATGTGTGTTTTTTTTTTTTTTTGTGTCTGACGACAACTTTTGGAGCAGTAAAAATGCTTCGATTTTCAAAAGTTGTATCTTTTCTGAAAGGAAAGTGAATCTAGTTGGTACTTTGGGGGGTCAAAAGTGAAAAACCTTAAAAAAATAACGGAAAAACGCGAATTTTTACGCAAAACCAATTTTTGACAAAAACGAAAACTTAATTTTACTGTAACTCAAAAAATAATTATTGTAAGCACTTGAAATTTGCAACAGATGTTTATATTAGCGTTGTCTATACAGGGTTAAATTTTCAAAGTGTTTCGACTTTTTTTGAGCTATTTATAGACAAATGAAATTTTCAATTTTTCTAAGTATTTTTTTTTAAAATAACGATAAAAAATTTTTGGTTGGATAGAAAACTTTGAAAATTTAATACAAGGTTTCTTATAAGTTGTTCTCACAGTGATAAAAAAAAATCCAAAATCGTTAGTCACAATTTTTTTTTATAAGTGCTTAAAGTTTAAATTTATACGAAATATGTCAAAATTGCGAAAATTTGCAAGTAATTTTGTGGTTGAAAAATCGTAAAAATTTTTTCTTTTATAACTAAGTTTTTAAAATTTGGTACAAGGTTCTCCATAAGTTTTTCTTTAAAAATAATATATCCTAGACTGACAAATCATCTCCGTTCAGAATCGTTTTTCGTATACAATGATATAATATCATTGGATTCAAATTTAATTCCATCCATTACAGTAACCCACTTGTAACCTACTGTACAGCAGAGCGACATCCACGACTTACCCGCCTTTTTATATACTGCCGATACGCGTACGGTTTTTGCGCCTATTGCCATGGCGATAGTGGTGGAGTCTAGGTTTGTTTTAATGAAGATTTCTTCATGAATTATGTTGTCTTTACTAGTATTGCTGTGCCACCAGATGAGGGGCACTCAGGTTTGGGTAGACGGTCTGTTCGATATGTGTAATAGTTTGGTAATTTGAGAGGGGCTGTTTTATTTAGGCGGGTTTCCCCGAGTAGTATGATGTCAATTTTGTTTTTCTGAGTGAATTCTGCAAGTTCGTAAGTTTTGTTTGTTATGCCATTGCAGTTCCATTGTAGTATTCTCAGTTCATCCATCTTGGTTTAAGGAAACTGAGTCTATTATTGACATTATTGTAGATAGGATGGTTTCCTTGGCAAAATTGTCTACACAGTCTTGGATGGTAGAAAGAAGTTGTTTAATGATCTTTAGTATTTGGGTAGCAGATATCGTAAGTTCTTTTGCTGTAGTTGGGTTTAGTGTGTTTCTAATGTTATCTGGATTGTAACTTCCTGTTGTATTTTTGGTGGCAGCTGAGTATGTTTTGTGAGGCGCAGGTTGTTGGCTGGTGTTCAGGTCGTAGGTTTTTGATAGGATTTCAGTGGGTTTATTCTTCTTAAACGAGTTTTGTATTTGAGTGGATTTTTGTTTGACAATCTCTGTATATGAAGGACAGCCTCGGTAGTTGTCCGAATGGTCTCCATTACAGTTGCAGCAAGTGGCTTTTGTATCTTTATCTTTAGTGCATGTGCTACTAGCGTGATTGTTGCCACATTTAACACAGCGAGGTGTGTGGCCACATTGTAGAGAAGAGTGTCCAAATCGTTGACACGAAAAACACTGTGCTGGGCCGGATGATCTATACGGTTCTACTATGACTTTAACGTAAAATAGGTTGCTAATAGTGAAAATGTCTTTAACATTTGGTGAGCGTTTTAGAGATACCATGTGTATTGGAATTATTTTGTCGCCTTTTTGGAAAGCACGTATAAAATTAGGTTCAAATCCGATATCAAAGAGTTCTTTAGACAGCTCGTCTTCGGTTACGTCGATAGGGATGCCTTTAATTGCTATTTTAAGAGACTTTTCTTTGGGAAGAGCGAAGGTGTGGTAGTCAATCTTGTTTTCGGTCAGGAATTTTTGAACTAGGCGGAATGAGGTTTCTTCGGGACAGTTTAGTTGGATTTGCCAAGGAATTAACGTGGTTTTTGCAGATACTTTGTCAAGGCCTTGTATTGAATACAAGTTTTTCGCAATTTTCCGCCATGGGTTTTCCTCACAAGTTTGAATAAGGATCGGTGGTATGCGGAGTGTTTTAATATCATTAGCAGCTGAGTTGTTTGTAGGTTTGTTTTCATAATGTTCGGGTGTTGGAGAGCGTGAAGTTGATGAATCGCTTGGGCTACTAGGCCAGCTATCTTCGGAGTTTACTGTTTCAGATGAGGGGGTTGGCGATTTAGCTTGAGTTCGTTGAGGACCTCTTTTCGTTGATGATGGGTTTGACGATTTCTTTTTCCTCTTGGCCATTGCGCGAGGAGAACCGATTTCGTGTTTGAATGATGTTGGGTTTACCTTCGCTCCGGGTCGAGACCCGACCACGTGACCCCTCGGGTACACTTGCCTCGTGGTCGAGAGGGGGGATAGTAAAGTGATACTTACGCAGTGTGGTGTCTGGGTTTGAAGCTGGTACAGCCGAAGCAGTGCCGTGTTCAACGCTGTACGTCACTTTGAGGTGGTGAATCAGATCGCTGACTGTACTGGACTGGGCTGGACTAGACTGGATGCTAGACTTGACTAGACTTGTTGATGATAAACTGCTGCTCTGAACGCTAACGTTGACTGATGTTTTTTTGAT
>NW_021771213.1:3895-4101 GCF_005508785.2 Acyrthosiphon pisum | reverse complement strand
AATTTTATTTTTTTCGATCTGTTTTTTCTATGCTTGCATCATTTATACGTGATTTAATAGTTTCGATAAATAATAATACCTTTATAATAAGATTGTTATAATATCGGTTTTTACATTTTACATAGTAGGTAGGACAATAGGTTTGTATGATGTGATTAATTTATCGTCAACTATAGAAACTTATCGAATTTTCAAAATTATTTTTT